>NC_082710.1:80927743-81176199 GCF_030144855.1 Hypanus sabinus | reverse complement strand
GGGCATCCTAGCTCTGGCATTCTAAACACTCTGGTCAGACACGGCATCCTAGCTCTGGCATTCAAAACACTCTGGTCGGACACGGCATTCTAGCTCTGGCATTCTAAACACTCTGGTCGGACACGGCATCCTAGCTCTGGCATTCTAAACTCTCTGGTCGGACACGGCATCCAAGCTCTGGCATTCTAAACACTCTGGTCGGACACGGCATCCTAGCTCTGGCATTCTAGACACTCTGGTCGGACACGGCATCCTAGCTCTGGCATTCTAGACACTCTGGTCGGACACGGCATCCTGGCTCTGGCATTCTAAACAATCTGGTCGGACACGGCATCCTGGCTCTGGCGTTCTAAACACTCTGGTAGGACTCGGCATCCTGGCTCTGGCATTCTAAACACTCTGGTCAGACACGGCATCCTGGCTCTGGCATTCTAAACACTCTGGTCGGACACGGCATCCTGGCTCTGGCATTCTAAACACTCTGGTGGGACACGGCATCCTGGCTGTGGCATTCTAAACACTCTTGTCAGACACGGCATCCTGGCTCTGGCATTCTAAACACTCTGGTCGGACACGGCATCCTGACTCTGGCATTCTAAACACTCTGGTCGGACACGGCGTCCTGGCTGTGGCATTCTAAACACTCTGGTCGGACACGGCATCCTGGCTCTGGCATTCTAAACACTCTGGTCGGACACGGCATCCTTGCTCTGGCATTCTAAACACTCTGGTCGGACACGGCATTCTGGCTCTGGCCTTCTACATGCTCTGGACAGACACGGCATCCTAGCTCTGGCATTCTAGACACTCTGGACAGACACGGCATCCGAGCTCGTGCATTGTAGATACTCTGGTCAGACACGGCTCCCTAGCTCTGGCATTCTAGATACTCTGGTCAGACACGGCACCCTAGCTCTGGCATTCTAGATACTCTGGTCAGACACGGCACCCTAGCTCTGGCATTCTAGATACTCTGGTCAGACACGGCATCCTAGCTCTGGCCTAATGGATACTCTGGTCGGACACGGCATCCTAGCTCTGGCATTCTAAACACTCTGGTCGGACACGGCATCCAAGCTCTAACATTCTAAACACTCTGGTCGGACACGGCAACCTGGCTCTGGCATTTAAAACACTCTGGTCGGACACGGCATCCTGGCTCTGGCATTCTAAACACTCTGGTCGGACACGGCATCCTGGCACTGGCAATCTAAACACTCTGGTAGGACACGGCATCCTAGCTCTGGCATTCTAAACACTCTGGTCGGACACGGCATCCAAGCTCTAACATTCTAAACACTCTGGTCGGACACGGCAACCTGGCTCTGGCATTTAAAACACTCTGGTCGGACACGGCATCCTGGCTCTGGCATTCTAAACACTCTGGTCGGACACGGCATCCTGGCTCTGGCATTCTAAACAATCTGGTCGGACACGGCATCCTGGCTCTGGCATTCTAAACACTCTGGTCAGACACGGCATCCTGGCACTGGCATTCTAAACACTCTGGTCGGACACGACATCCTGGCTCTGGCATTCTAAACACTCTGGTCGGACACGGCATCCTGGCTGTGGCATTCTAAACACTCTTGTCAGACACGGCATCCTCGCTCTGGCATTCTAAACACTCTGGTCGGACACGGCATCCTGGCTCTGGCATTCTAAACACTCTGGTCAGACACGGCATCCTGGCTCTGGCATTCTAAACACTCTGGTCGGACACGGCATCCTGGCTCTGGCATTCTAAACACTCTGGTCGGACACGGCATCCTGGCTGTGGCATTCTAAACACTCTGGTCGTATACGGCATCCTGGCTCTGGCATTCTAAACACTCTGGTCGGACACGGCATCCTGGCTCTGGCATTCTAAACCCTCTGGTCGGACACGGCATCCTGGCTGTGGCATTCTAAACACTCTTGTCAGACACGGCATCCTCGCTCTGGCATTCTAAACACTCTGGTCGGACACGGCATCCTGGCTCTGGCATTCTAAACACTCTGGTCGGACACGGCATCCTTGCTCTGGCATTCTAAACACTCTGGTCGGACACGGCATCCTGGCTCTGGCCTTCTACATACTCTGGACAGACAAGGCATCCTAGCTCTGGCCTTCTAGATACTCTGGTCGGACACGGCATGCTAGCTCTGGCCTTCTAAACACACTGATCGGACACGGCATCCTAGCTCTGGCATTCTAGACACTCTGTTCAGACACGGCATCCGAGCTCTGGCGTTCTAGATACTCTTGTCGGACACGGCATCCTAGCTCTGGCATTCTAGACACTCTGGTCAGACACGGCATTCCGAGCTCTGGCATTCTAGACACTCTGGTCAGACACGGCATCCGAGCTCTGGCATTCTAGACACTCTGGTCAGACACGGCATCCGAGCTCTGGCATTCTAGACACTCTGGTCAGACACGGCATCCGAGCTCTGGCATTCTAGATACACTGGTCAGACACGGCATCTGAGCTCTGGCATTCTAGACACTCTGGTCAGACACGGCATCCGAGCTCTGGCATTCTAGATACTCTGGTCAGACACGGCACCCTTGCTCTGGCTTTCTAGACACTCTGGTCAGACACGGCATCCGAGCTCGGGCATTCTAGATACCCTGGTCAGACACGGCTCCCTAGCTCTGGCATTCTAGAATCTCTGGTCCGTCACGGCACCATAGCTCTGGCATTGCAGATACTCTGGTCAGACACGGCATCCTAGCTCTGGCCTTCTAAACACTCTGGTCGGACACGGCATCCGAGCTCTGGCATTCTAGACACTCTGGTCAGACACGGCATCCGGGCTCTGGCATTCTAGACACTCTGGTCAGACACGGCATCCGAGCTCTGGCATTCTAGATACACTGGTCAGACACGGCATCTGAGCTCTGGCATTCTAGACACTCTGGTCAGACACGGCATCCGAGCTCTGGCATTCTAGATACTCTGGTCAGACACGGCACCCTAGCTCTGGCAATCTAGACACTCTGGTCAGACACGGCATCCGAGCTCGGGCATTCTAGATACTCTGGTCAGACACGGCTCCCTAGCTCTGGCATTCTAGATACTCTGGTCCGTCACGGCACCATAGCTCTGGCATTGCAGATACTCTGGTCAGACACGGCATCCTAGCTCTGGCCTTCTAAACACTCTGGTCGGACACGGCATCCTAGCTCTGGCATTCTAGACACTCTGGTCAGACACGGCATCCGAGCTCTGGCATTCTAGATACTCTGGTCAGACACGGCATCCTAGCTCTGGCCTTCTAAACACTCTGGTCGGACACGGCATCCTAGCTCTGGCATTCTAGACACTCTGGTCAGACACGGCATCCGAGCTCTGGCATTCTAAATAATCTGGTCGGACACGGCATCCTAGCTCTGGCATTCTAAACACTCTGGTCGGACAGGGCATCCTAGCTCTGGCATTCTAAACACTCTGGTCGGACACGGCATCCTAGCTCTGGCATTCAAAACACTCTGGTCGGACACGGCATCCTAGCTCTGGCATTCTAAACACTCTGGTCGGACACGGCATCCTAGCTCTGGCATTCTAAACTCTCTGGTCGGACACGGCATCCAAGCTCTGGCATTCTAAACACTCTGGTCGGACACGGCATCCTAGCTCTGGCATTCTAGACACTCTGGTCGGACACGGCATCCTAGCTCTGGCATTCTAGACACTCTGGTCGGACACGGCATCCTGGCTCTGGCATTCTAAACACTCTGGTCAGACACGGCATCCTGGCTCTGGCATTCTAAACACTCTGGTCAGACACGGCATTCTGGCTCTGGCATTCTAAACACTCTGGTGGGACACGGCATCCTGGCTGTGGCATTCAAAACACTCTTGTCAGACACGGCATCCTGGCTCTGGCATTCTAAACACTCTGGTCGGACACGGCATCCTGACTCTGGCATTCTAAACACTCTGGTCGGACACGGCATCCTGACTCTGGCATTCTAAACACTCTGGTCGGACACGGCGTCCTGGCTGTGGCATTCTAAACACTCTGGTTGGACACGGCATCCTGGCTCTGGCATTCTAAACACTCTGGTCGGACACGGCATCCTTGCTCTGGCATTCTAAACACTCTGGTCGGACACGGCATCCTGGCTCTGGCCATCTACATTCTCTGGACAGACACGGCATCCTAGCTCTGGCATTCTAGACACTCTGGACTGACACGGCATCCGAGCTCGGGCATTGTAGATACTCTGGTCAGACACGGCTCCCTAGCTCTGGCATTCTAGATACTCTGGTCAGACACGGCATCCTAGCTCTGGCATTCTAAATAATCTGGTCGGACACGGCATCCTAGCTCTGGCATTCTAAACACTCTGGTGGGACACGGCATCCTGGCTGTGGCATTCAAAACACTCTTGTCAGACACGGCATCCTGGCTCTGGCATTCTAAACACTCTGGTCGGACACGGCATCCTGACTCTGGCATTCTAAACACTCTGGTCGGACACGGCATCCTGACTCTGGCATTCTAAACACTCTGGTCGGACACGGCGTCCTGGCTGTGGCATTCTAAACACTCTGGTTGGACACGGCATCCTGGCTCTGGCATTCTAAACACTCTGGTCGGACACGGCATCCTTGCTCTGGCATTCTAAACACTCTGGTCGGACACGGCATCCTGGCTCTGGCCATCTACATTCTCTGGACAGACACGGCATCCTAGCTCTGGCATTCTAGACACTCTGGACAGACACGGCATCCGAGCTCGGGCATTGTAGATACTCTGGTCAGACACGGCTCCCTAGCTCTGGCATTCTAGATACTCTGGTCAGACACGGCATCCTAGCTCTGGCATTCTAAATAATCTGGTCGGACACGGCATCCTAGCTCTGGCATTCTAAACACTCTGGTCGGACAGGGCATCCTAGCTCTGGCATTCTAAACACTCTGGTCGGACACGGCATCCTAGCTCTGGCATTCAAAACACTCTGGTCGGACACGGCATCCGAGCTCTGGCATTCTAGACACTCTGGTCAGACACGGCATCCGAGCTCTGGCATTCTAGACACTCTGGTCAGACACGGCATCCGAGCTCTGGCATTCTAGACACTCTGGTCAGACACGGCATCCGAGCTCTGGCATTCTAGATACACTGGTCAGACACGGCATCTGAGCTCTGGCATTCTAGACACTCTGGTCAGACACGGCATCCGAGCTCTGGCATTCTAGATACTCTGGTCAGACACGGCACCCTAGCTCTGGCTTTCTAGACACTCTGGTCAGACACGGCATCCGAGCTCGGGCATTCTAGATACCCTGGTCAGACACGGCTCCCTAGCACTGGCATTCTAGATACTCTGGTCAGACACGGCATCCTAGCTCTGGCATTCTAAATAATCTGGTCAGACACGGCATCCTAGCTCTGGCATTCTAAATAATCTGGTCGGACACGGCATCCTAGCTCTGGCATTCTAAACACTCTGGTCGGACAGGGCATCCTAGCTCTGGCATTCTAAACACTCTGCTCGGACACGGCATCCTAGCTCTGGCATTCAAAACACTCTGGTCGGACACGGCATCCGAGCTCTGGCATTCTAGACACTCTGGTCAGACACGGCATCCGAGCTCTGGCATTCTAGACACTCTGGTCAGACACGGCATCCGAGCTCTGGCATTCTAGATACACTGGTCAGACACGGCATCTGAGCTCTGGCATTCTAGACACTCTGGTCAGACACGGCATCCGAGCTCTGGCATTCTAGATACTCTGGTCAGACACGGCATCCTAGCTCTGGCTTTCTAGACACTCTGGTCAGACACGGCATCCGAGCTCGGGCATTCTAGATACCCTGGTCAGACACGGCTCCCTAGCTCTGGCATTCTAGATACTCTGGTCGGACACGGCATCCTAGCTCTGGCATTCTAAACTCTCTGGTCGGACACGGCATCCAAGCTCTGGCATTCTAAACACTCTGGTCGGACACGGCATCCTAGCTCTGGCATTCTAGACACTCTGGTCGGACACGGCATCCTAGCTCTGGCATTCTAGACACTCTGGTCGGACACGGCATCCTGGCTCTGGCATTCTAAACACTCTGGTCAGACACGGCATCCTGGCTCTGGCATTCTAAACACTCTGGTCGGACACGGCATTCTGGCTCTGGCATTCTAAACACTCTGGTGGGACACGGCATCCTGGCTGTGGCATTCAAAACACTCTTGTCAGACACGGCATCCTGGCTCTGGCATTCTAAACACTCTGGTCGGACACGGCATCCTGACTCTGGCATTCTAAACACTCTGGTCGGACACGGCATCCTGACTCTGGCATTCTAAACACTCTGGTCGGACACGGCGTCCTGGCTGTGGCATTCTAAACACTCTGGTTGGACACGGCATCCTGGCTCTGGCATTCTAAACACTCTGGTCGGACACGGCATCCTTGCTCTGGCATTCTAAACACTCTGGTCGGACACGGCATCCTGGCTCTGGCCATCTACATTCTCTGGACAGACACGGCATCCTAGCTCTGGCATTCTAGACACTCTGGACAGACACGGCATCCGAGCTCGGGCATTGTAGATACTCTGGTCAGACACGGCTCCCTAGCTCTGGCATTCTAGATACTCTGGTCAGACACGGCATCCTAGCTCTGGCATTCTAAATAATCTGGTCGGACACGGCATCCTTGCTCTGGCATTCTAAACACTCTGGTCGGACACGGCATCCTGGCTCTGGCCATCTACATTCTCTGGACAGCCACGGCATCCTAGCTCTGGCATTCTAGACACTCTGGACAGACACGGCATCCGAGCTCGGGCATTGTAGATACTCTGGTCAGACACGGCTCCCTAGCTCTGGCATTCTAGATACTCTGGTCAGACACGGCATCCTAGCTCTGGCATTCTAAATAATCTGGTCGGACACGGCATCCTAGCTCTGGCATTCTAAACACTCTGGTCGGACAGGGCATCCTAGCTCTGGCATTCTAAACACTCTGCTCGGACACGGCATCCTAGCTCTGGCATTCAAAACACTCTGGTCGGACACGGCATCCGAGCTCTGGCATTCTAGACACTCTGGTCAGACACGGCATCCGAGCTCTGGCATTCTAGACACTCTGGTCAGACACGGCATCCGAGCTCTGGCATTCTAGATACACTGGTCAGACACGGCATCTGAGCTCTGGCATTCTAGACACTCTGGTCAGACACGGCATCCGAGCTCTGGCATTCTAGATACTCTGGTCAGACACGGCACCCTAGCTCTGGCTTTCTAGACACTCTGGTCAGACACGGCATCCGAGCTCGGGCATTCTAGATACCCTGGTCAGACACGGCTCCCTAGCTCTGGCATTCTAGATACTCTGGTCCGTCACGGCACCATAGCTCTGGCATTGCAGATACTCTGGTCGGACACGGCATCCTAGCTCTGGCCTTCTAAACACTCTGGTCGGACACGGCATCCTAGCTCTGGCATTCTAGACACTCTGGTCAGACACGGCATCCGAGCTCTGGCATTCTAGATACTCTGGTCAGACACGGCACCCTAGCTCTGGCATTCTAGACACTCTGGTCAGACACGGCATCCGGGCTCTGGCATTCTAGACACTCTGGTCAGACACGGCATCCGAGCTCTGGCATTCTAGATACACTGGTCAGACACGGCATCTGAGCTCTGGCATTCTAGACACTCTGGTCAGACACGGCATCCGAGCTCTGGCATTCTAGATACTCTGGTCAGACACGGCACCCTAGCTCTGGCATTCTAGACACTCTGGTCAGACACGGCATCCGAGCTCGGGCATTCTAGATACTCTGGTCAGACACGGCTCCCTAGCTCTGGCATTCTAGATACTCTGGTCCGTCACGGCACCATAGCTCTGGCATTGCAGATACTCTGGTCAGACACGGCATCCTAGCTCTGGCCTTCTAAACACTCTGGTCGGACACGGCATCCTAGCTCTGGCATTCTAGACACTCTGGTCAGACACGGCATCCGAGCTCTGGCATTCTAGATACTCTGGTCAGACACGGCATCCTAGCTCTGGCCTTCTAAACACTCTGGTCGGACACGGCATCCTAGCTCTGGCATTCTAGACACTCTGGTCAGACACGGCATCCGAGCTCTGGCATTCTAAATAATCTGGTCGGACACGGCATCCTAGCTCTGGCATTCTAAACACTCTGGTCGGACAGGGCATCCTAGCTCTGGCATTCTAAACACTCTGGTCGAACACGGCATCCTAGCTCTGGCATTCAAAACACTCTGGTCGGACACGGCATCCTAGCTCTGGCATTCTAAACACTCTGGTCGGACACGGCATACTAGCTCTGGCATTCTAAACTCTCTGGTCGGACACGGCATCCAAGCTCTGGCATTCTAAACACTCTGGTCGGACACGGCATCCTAGCTCTGGCATTCTAGACACTCTGGTCGGACACGGCATCCTAGCTCTGGCATTCTAGACACTCTGGTCGGACACGGCATCCTGGCTCTGGCATTCTAAACAATCTGGTCGGACACGGCATCCTGGCTCTGGCGTTCTAAACACTCTGGTAGGACACGGCATCCTGGCTCTGGCATTCTAAACACTCTGGTCAGACACGGCATCCTGGCTCTGGCATTCTAAACACTCTGGTCGGACACGGCATCCTGGCTCTGGCATTCTAAACACTCTGGTGGGACACGGCATCCTGGCTGTGGCATTCAAAACACTCTTGTCAGACACGGCATCCTGGCTCTGGCATTCTAAACACTCTGGTCGGACACGGCATCCTGACTCTGGCATTCTAAACACTCTGGTCGGACACGGCGTCCTGGCTGTGGCATTCTAAACACTCTGGTCGGACACGGCATCCTGGCTCTGGAATTCTAAACACTCTGGTCGGACACGGCATCCTTGCTCTGGCATTCTAAACACTCTGGTCGGACACGGCATCCTGGCTCTGGCCATCTACATACTCTGGACAGACACGGCATCCTAGCTCTGGCATTCTAGACACTCTGGACAGACACGGCATCCGAGCTCGGGCATTGTAGATACTCTGGTCAGACACGGCTCCCTAGCTCTGGCATTCTAGATACTCTGGTCAGACACGGCATCCTAGCTCTGGCATTCTAAATAATCTGGTCGGACACGGCATCCTAGCTCTGGCATTCTAAACACTCTGGTCGTACAGGGCATCCTAGCTCTGGCATTCTAAACACTCTGGTCGGACACGGCATCCTAGCTCTGGCATTCAAAACACTCTGGTCGGACACGGCATCCTAGCTCTGGCATTCTAAACACTCTGGTCGGACACGGCATCCTAGCTCTGGCATTCTAAACTCTCTGGTCGGACACGGCATCCAAGCTCTGGCATTCTAAACACTCTGGTCGGACACGGCATCCTAGCTCTGGCATTCTAGACACTCTGGTCGGACACGGCATCCTAGCTCTGGCATTCTAGACACTCTGGTCGGACACGGCATCCTGGCTCTGGCATTCTAAACAATCTGGTCGGACACGGCATCCTGGCTCTGGCGTTCTAAACACTCTGGTAGGACACGGCATCCTGGCTCTGGCATTCTAAACACTCTGGTCAGACACGGCATCCTGGCTCTGGCATTCTAAACACTCTGGTCGGACACGGCATCCTGGCTCTGGCATTCTAAACACTCTGGTGGGACACGGCATCCTGGCTGTGGCATTCTAAACACTCTTGTCAGACACGGCATCCTGGCTCTGGCATTCTAAACACTCTGGTCGGACACGGCATCCTGACTCTGGCATTCTAAACACTCTGGTCGGATACGGCGTCCTGGCTGTGGCATTCTAAACACTCTGGTCGGACACGGCATCCTGGCTCTGGCATTCTAAACACTCTGGTCGGACACGGCATCCTTGCTCTGGCATTCTAAACACTCTGGTCGGACACGGCATCCTGGCTCTGGCCATCTACATACTCTGGACAGACACGGCATCCTAGCTCTGGCATTCTAGACACTCTGGACAGACACGGCATCCGAGATCGGGCATTGTAGATACTCTGTTCAGACACGGCTCCCTAGCTCTGGCATTCTAGATTCTCTGGTCAGACACGGCATCCTAGCTCTGGCCTAATGGATACTCTGGTCGGACACGGCATCCTAGCTCTGGCATTCAAAACACTCTGGTCGGACACGGCATCCAAGCTCTAACATTCTAAACACTCTGGTCGGACACGGCAACCTGGCTCTGGCATTTAAAACACTCTGGTCGGACACGGCATCCTGGCTCTGGCATTCTAAACACTCTGGTCGGACACGGCATCCTGGCACTGGCAATCTAAACACTCTGGTAGGACACGGCATCTTAGCTCTGGCATTCTAGACACTCTGGTCGGACACGGCATCCTGGCTCTGGCATTCTAAACAATCTGGTCGGACACGGCATCCTGGCTCTGGCATTCTAAACACTCTGGTCAGACACGGCATCCTGGCACTGGCATTCTAAACACTCTGGTCGGACACGGCATCCTGGCTCTGGCATTCTAAACACTCTGGTCGGACACGGCATCCTGGCTGTGGCATTCTAAACACTCTTGTCAGACACGGCATCCTCGCTCTGGCATTCTAGACACTCTGGTCGGACACGGCATCCTGGCTCTGGCATTCTAAACAATCTAGTCGGACAAGGCATCCTGGCTCTGGCATTCTAAACACTCTGGTCAGACACGGCATCCTGGCTCTGGCCTTCTACATACTCTGGACAGACAAGGCATTCTAGCTCTGGCCTTCTAGATACTCTGGTCGGACACGGCATGCTAGCTCTGGCCTTCTAAACACACTGATCGGATACGGCATCCTAGCTCTGGCATTCTAGACACTCTGTTCAGACACGGCATCCGAGCTCTGGCATTCTAGACACTCTGGTCAGACACGGCATCCGAGCTCTGGCATTCTAGACACTCTGGTCTGACACGGCATCCGAGCTCTGGCATTCTAGACACTCTGGTCAGACACGGCATCCGAGCTCTGGCATTCTAGATACACTGGTCAGACACGGCATCTGAGCTCTGGCATTCTAGACACTCTGGTCAGACACGGCATCCGAGCTCTGGCATTCTAGATACTCTGGTCAGACACGGCTCCCTAGCTCTGGCTTTCTAGACACTCTGGTCCGTCACGGCACCATAGCTCTGGCATTGCAGATACTCTGGTCAGACACGGCATCCTAGCTCTGGCCTTCTAAACACTCTGGTCGGACACGGCATCCGAGCTCTGGCATTCTAGACACTCTGGTCAGACACGGCATCCGAGCTCTGGCATTCTAGACACTCTGGTCGGACACGGCATCCTGGCTCTGGCATTCTAAACACTCTGGTCAGACATGGCATCCTGGCTCTGGCATTCTAAACACTCTGGTCGGACACGGCATCCTGGCTCTGGCATTTTAACTACTCTGGTCGGACACGGCATCCTGGCTCTGGCATTCTAATCACTCTGGTCGGACACGGCATCCTGGCTCTGGCCTTCAAACTACTCTGGTCAGACACGGCATCCTGGCTCTGGCATTCTAACTACTCTGGTCGGACACGGCTTCCTGGCTCTGGCATTCTACCTTCTCTGGTCTGACACAGCATCCTGGCTCTGGCATTCTAACTACTCTGGTCGGACACAGCATCCTAGCTCTGGCACTTTAACTACTCTGGTCGGACACGGCATCCTAGCTCTGGCATTCTAAACACTCTGGTCGGACACGGCATCCTAGCTCTGGCACTCTAAACATTCTGGTCGGACACGGCATCCTAGCTCTGGCATTCTAGACACTCTGGTCGGACACGGCATCCAAGCTCTGGCATTCTAGACAATCTGGTCGGACACATCATCTTAGCTCTGGCTTTCTAGACACTCTGGTCAGACACGGCATCCTAGCTCAGACATTTTAGACACTCTGGTCAGACACGGCACCCTAGTTCTGGCATTCTAGACACTCTGGTCAGAGACGGCATCCTAGTTCTGGCATGCAAGACGCTCTGGTCGGACACGGCATCCTAGTTCTGGCATTCTAGACACTCTGGTCGGACACGGCATCTTCGCTCTGGCATTTTAGACACTCTCGTCGGACACGGCATCCTAGCTCTGGTATTCTAGACACTCTGGTCGGACACGGCATCCTAGCTCTGGCATTCTAGACACTCTGTTCGGACACGGCAACCTAGCTCTGGCTTTCCAGACACTCTGGTCGGACACGACATGCTAGCTCTGGCATTCTAGATACTCTGGTCGGACACGGCACCTAGCTCTGGCATTCTAAATACTCTGGTGGGACATGGCATGCTAGCTCTGGCATTCTAGATAATCTGGTCGGACACGGCATCCTGGCTCTGGCATTTTAAACACTCTGGTCGGACACGGCATCCTGGCTCTGGCATTCTAAACACTCTGGTCGGACACGGCATCTTGGCTGTGGCATTCTAAACACTCTGGTCGGACACGGCATCCTGGCTCTGGCATTCTAAACACTCTGGTCGGACACGGCATCCTGGCTCTGGCATTCTAAACACTCTGGTCAGACATGGCATCCTGGCTCTGGCATTCTAAACACTCTGGTCGGACACGGCATCCTGGCTCTGGCATTTTAACTACTCTGGTCGGACACGGCATCCTGGCTCTGGCATTCTAATCACTCTGGTCGGACACGGCATCCTGGCTCTGGCCTTCAAACTACTCTGGTCAGACACGGCATCCTGGCTCTGGCATTCTAACTACTCTGGTCGGACACGGCTTCCTGGCTCTGGCATTCTACCTTCTCTGGTCTGACACGGCATCCTGGCTCTGGCATTCTAACTACTCTGGTCGGACACAGCATCCTAGCTCTGGCATTTTAACTACTCTGGTCGGACACGGCATTCTAGCTCTGGCATTCTAAACACTCTGGACGGACACAGCATCCTAGCTCTGGCATTCTAAACACTCTGGTCGGACACGGCATCCTAGCTCTGGCATTCTAAACACTCTGGTCGGACACGGCATCCTAGCTCTGGCATTCTAAACACTCTGGTCGGACACATCATCCTAGCTCTGGCATTCTAGACACTCTGGTCGGACACGGCATCTTACCTCTGGCATTCTAGACACTCTGGTCAGACACGGCATCCTAGCTCAGGCATTTTATACACTCTGGTCAGACACGGCATCCTAGTTCTGGCATTCTAGACACTCTGGTCAGAGACGGCATCCTAGTTCTGGCATGCAAGACACTCTGGTCGGACACGGCATCTTCGCTCTGGCATTTTAGACACTCTGGTCGGACACGGCATCCTAGTTCTGGCATTCCTGACACTCTCGTCGGACACGGCATCCTAGCTCTGGTATTCTAGACACTCTGGTCGGACACGGCATCCTAGCTCTGGCATTCTAGACACTCTGGTCGGACATGGCATCCTAGCTCTGGCATTCTAGACACTCTGTTCGGACACGGCAACCTAGCTCTGGCATTCTAGACACTCTGGTCGGACACGGCATGCTAGCTCTGGCATTCCAGACACTCAGGTCGGACACGGCATGCTAGCTCTGGCATTCTAGATACTCTGGTCGGACACGGCATCCTAGCTCTGGCATTCTAAATACTCTGGTCGGACATGGCATGCTAGCTCTGGCATTATAGATAATCTGGTCGGACACGGCATCCTGGCTCTGGCATTCTAAACACTCTGGTCGGACACGGCATCCTGGCTCTGGCATTCTAAACACTCTGGTCGGACACGGCATCCTGGCTCTGGCATTCTAAACACTCTGGTCGGACACGGCATCCTGGCTCTGGCATTCTAAACACTCTGGTCAGACATGGCATCCTGGCTCTGGCATTTTAACTACTGTGGTCGGACACGGCATCCTGGCTCTGGCATTCTAATCACTCTGGTCGGACACGGCACCCTGGCTCTGGCCTTCAAACTGCTCTGGTCGGACACGGCATTCTAGCTCTTCATTCTAACTACTCTGGTCGGACACGGCATCATAGCTCTGGCATTCTAAACACTATGGACGGACACGGCATCCTAGCTCTGGCATTCTAAACACTCTGGTCGGACACGGCATCCTAGCTCTGGCATTCTAAACACTCTGGTCGGACACGGCATCCTAGCTCTGGCATTCTAAACACTCTGGTCGGACACGGCATCCTAGCTCTGGCATTCTAGACACTCTGGTCGGACACGGCATCCTAGCTCTGGCATTCTAGACACTCTGGTCGGACACGGCATTTTAGCTCTGGCATTCTAGACACTCTGGTCAGACACGGCATCCTAGCTCAGGCATTCTAGACACTCTGGTCATGACACGGCATCCTAGTTCTGGCGTTCTAGACACTCTGGTCAGAGACGGCATCCTAGTTCTGGCATGCAAGACACTCTGGTCGGACACGGCATCCTAGTTCTGGCATTCTAGACACTCTGGTCGGACACGGCATCTTCGCTCTGGCATTTTAGACACTCTGGTCGGACACGGCATCCTAGTTCTGGCATTCTAGACACTCTCGTCGGACACGGCATCCTAGCTCTGGTATTCTAGACACTCTGGTCAGACACGGCATCCTAGTTCTGGCATTCTAGACACTCTCGTCGGACACGGCATCCTAGCTCTGGTATTCTAGACACTCTGGTCAGACACGGCATCCTAGCTCTGGCATTCTAGACACTCTAGTCGGACACGGCATCCTGGCTCTGGCATTTTAACTACTCTGGTCGGACACGGCATCCTGGCTCTGGCATTCTAATCACTCTGGTCGGACACGGCATCCAGGCTCTGGCCTTCAAACTACTCTGGTCAGACACGGCATCCTGGCTCTGGCATTCTAACTACTCTGGTCGGACACGGCATCCTGGCTCTGGCATTCTACCTTCTCTGGTCTGACACGGCATCCTGGTTCTGGCATTCTAACTACTCTGGTCGGACACAGCATCCTAGCTCTGGCAATTTAACTACTCTGGTCGGACACGGCATTCTAGCTCTTCATTCTAACTACTCTGGTCGGACACGGCATCCTAGCTCTGGCATTCTAAACACTCTGGACGGACACAGCATCCTAGCTCTGGCATTCTAAACACTCTGGTCGGACACGGCATCCTAGCTCTGGCATTCTAAACACTCTGGTCGGACACGGCATCCTAGCTCTGGCATTCTAGACACTCTGGTCGGACACGGCATCTTAGCTCTGGCATTCTAGACACTCTGGTCAGACACGGCATCCTAGCTCAGGCATTTTAGACACTCTGGTCAGACACGGCATCCTAGTTCTGGCATTCTAGACACTCTGGTCAGAGACGGCATCCTAGCTCTGGCATGCAAGACACTCTGGTCGGACACGGCATCCTAGTTCTGGCATTCTTGACACTCTCGTCGGACACGGCATCCTAGCTCTGTTATTCTAGACACTCTGGTCGGACACGGCATCCTAGCTCTGGCATTCTAGACACTCTGGTCGGACATGGCATACTAGCTCTGGCATTCTAGACACTCTGTTCGGACACGGCAACCTAGCTCTGGCATTCTAGACACTCTGGTCGGACACGGCATGCTAGCTCTGGCATTCCAGACACTCTGGTCGGACACGGCATGCTAGCTCTGGCATTCTAGATACTCTGGTCGGACACGGCATCCTAGCTCTGGCATTCTAAATACTCTGGTCGGACACGGCATGCTAGCTCTGGCATTATAGATAATCTGGTCGGACACGGCATCCTGGCTCTGGCATTCTAAACACTCTGGTCGGACACGGCATCCTGGCTCTGGCATTCTAAACACTCTGGTCGGACACGGCATCCTGGCTCTGGCATTCTAAACACTCTGGTCGGACACGGCATCCTAGCTCTGGCATTCTAAACACTCTGGTCGGACACGGCATCCTGGCTCTGGCATTCTAAACACTCTGGTCAGACATGGCATCCTGGCTCTGGCATTTTAACTACTGTGGTCGGACACGGCATCCTGGCTCTGGCATTCTAATCACTCTGGTCGGACACGGCACCCTGGCTCTGGCCTTCAAACTGCTCTGGTCAGACACGGCATCCTGGCTCTGGCATTCTACCTTCTCTGGTATGACACGGCATCCTGGCTCTGGCATTCTAACTACTCTGGTCTGACACAGCATCCTAGCTCTGGCATTTTAACTACTCTGGTCGGACACGGCATTCTAGCTCTTCATTCTAACTACTCTGGTCGGACACGGCATCCTAGCTCTGGCATTCTAAACACTCTGGACGGACACGGCATCCTAGCTCTGGCATTCTAAACACTCTTGTCAGACACGGCATCCTAGCTCTGGCATTCTAAACACTCTGGTCGGACACGGCATCCTGGCTCTGGCATTCTAAACACTCTGGTCGGACACGGCATCCTGGCTCTGGCATTCTAAACACTCTGGTCAGACATGGCATCCTGGGTCTGGCATTTTAACTACTGTGGTCGGACACGGCATCCTGGCTCTGGCCTTCAAACTGCTCTGGTCAGACACGGCATACTGGCTCTGGCATTCTACCTTCTCTGGTCTGACACGGCATCCTGGCTCTGGCATTCTAACTACTCTGGTCTGACACAGCATCCTAGCTCTGGCATTTTAACTACTCTGGATGGACACGGCATTCTAGCTCTTCATTCTAACTACTCTGGTCGGACACGGCATCCTAGCTCTGGCATTCTAAACACTCTGGTCGGACACGGCATCCTGGCTCTGGCATTCTAAACACTCTGGTCGGACACGGCATCCTGGCTCCGGCATTCTAAACACTCTGGTCAGACATGGCATCCTGGCTCTGGCATTTTAACTACTCTGGTCAGACATGGCATCCTGGCTCTGGCATTTGAACTACTGTGGTCGGACACGGCATCCTGGCTCTGGCATTCTAATCACTCTGGTCGGACACGGCACCCTGGCTCTGGCCTTCAAACTGCTCTGGTCAGACACGGCATCCTGGCTCTGGCATTCTACCTTCTCTGGTCTGACACGGCATCCTGGCTCTGGCATTCTAACTACTCTGGTCTGACACAGCATCCTAGCTCTGGCATTTTAACTACTCTGGATGGACACGGCATTCTAGCTCTTCATTCTAACTACTCTGGTCGGACACGGCATCCTAGCTCTGGCATTCTAAACACTCTGGTCGGACACGGCATCCTGGCTGTGGCATTCTAAACACTCTGGTCGGACACGGCATCCTGGCTCTGGCATTCTAAACACTCTGGTCGGACACGGCATCCTGGCTCTGGCATTCTAAACACTCTGGTCAGACATGGCATCCTGGCTCTGGCATTTTAACTACTCTGGTCGGACACGGCATCCTGGCTCTGGCATTCTAACTACTCTGGTCGGACACGGCACCCTGGCTCTGGCATTTTAACTACTCTGGTCGGACACGGCATCCTGGCTCTGGCATTCAAACTGCTCTGGTCAGACACGGCATCCTGGCTCTGGCATTCTAACTACTCTGGTCTGACACAGCATCCTAGCTCTGGCATTTTAACTACTCTGGTCGGACACGGCATTCTAGCTCTTCATTCTAACTACTCTGGTCAGACACGGCATCCTAGCTCTGGCATTCTAAACACTCTGGTCGGACACGGCATCCTAGCTCTGGCATTCGAGATACTCTGGTCAGACACGGCATCCTAGCTCTGGCATTCTAGATACTCTGGTCTGACACGGCATCCTTGCTCTGGCATTCTAAATACTCTGGTCGGACACGGCGTCCTGGCTGTGGCATTCTAAACACTCTGGTCGGATACGGCATCCAAGCTCTGGCATTCTAAACACTCTGGTCGGACACGGCATCCTAGCTCTGGCATTCTAAACACTCTGGTCGGACACGGCATCCTAGCTCTGGCATTCTAAACACTCTGGTCGGACACGGCATCCTAGCTCTGTCATTCTAGACACTCTGGTCGGACACGGCATCCTAGCTCTGGCATTCTAGACACTCTGGTCGGACACGGCATTTTAGCTCTGGCATTCTAGACACTCTGGTCAGACACGGCATCCTAGCTCTGACATTCTAGATACTCTGGTCGGACACGGCATCCTAGCTCTGGCCTTCTAGACACTCTGGTCAGAGACGGCATCCTAGTTCTGGCATGCAAGACACTCTGGTCGGACACGGCATCCTAGTTCTGGCATTCTAGACACTCTGGTCGGACACGGCATCTTCGCTCTGGCATTTTAGACACTCTGGTCGGACACGGCATCCTAGTTCTGGCATTCTAGACACTCTCGTCAGACACGGCATCCTAGCTCCGGCATTCGAGACACTCTGGTCGGACACGGCATCCTGGCTCTGGCATTTTAACTACTCTGGTCGGACACGGCATCCTGGCTCTGGCATTCTAATCACTCTGGTCGGACACGGCATCCTGGCTCTGGCCTTCAAACTACTCTGGTCAGACACGGCATCCTGGCTCTGGCATTCTAACTACTCTGGTCGGACACGGCATCCTGACTCTGGCATTCTACCATCTCTGGTCTGACACGGCATCCTGGCTCTGGCAGTCTAACTACTCTGGTCGGACACAGCATCCTAGCTCTGGCATTTTAACTACTCTGGTCGGACACGGCATCCTAGCTCTGGCATTCTAAACACTCTGGACGGACACAGCATCCTAGCTCTGGCATTCTAAACACTCTGGTCGGACACGGCATCCTAGCTCTGGCATTCAAAACACTCTGGTCGGACACGGCATCCTAGCTCTGGCATTCTAGACACTCTGGTCGGACACGGCATCTTAGCTCTGGCATTCTAGACACTCTGGTCAGACACGGCATCCTAGCTCAGGCATTTTAGACACTCTGGTCAGACACGGCATCCTAGTTCTGGCATTCTAGACACTCTGGTCAGAGACGGCATCCTAGTTCTGGCATGCAAGACACTCTGGTCGGACACGGCATCCTAGTTCTGGCATTCTAGACACTCTGGTCAGAGACGGCATCCTAGTTCTGGCATGCAAGATACTCTGGTCGGACACGGCATCTTCGCTCTGGCATTTTAGACACTCTGGTCGGACACGGCATCCTAGTTCTGGCATTCTAGACACTCTCGTCGGACACGGCATCCTAGCTCTGGTATTCTAGACACTCTGGTCGGACACGGCATCCTAGCTCTGGCATTCTAGACACTCTGGTCGGACATGGCATCCTAGCTCTGGCATTCTAGACACTCTGTTCGGACAAGGCAACCTAGCTCTGGCATTCTAGACACTCTGGTCGGACACGGCATGCTAGCTCTGGCATTCCAGACACTCTGGTCGGACACGGCATGCTAGCTCTGGCATTCTAGATACTCTGGTCGGACACGGCATCGTAGCTCTGGCATTCTAAATACTCTGGTCGGACATGGCATGCTAGCTCTGGCATTATAGATAATCTGGTCGGACACGGCATCCTGGCTCTGGCATTCTAAACACTCTGGTCGGACACGGCATCCTGGCTGTGGCATTCTAAACACTCTGGTCGGACACGGCATCCTGGCTGTGGCATTCTAAACACTCTGTTCGGACACAGCTCTCTAGCTCTGGCATTCTAGACACTCTGGTCGGACACGGCATCCTGGCTCTGGCATTCTGAACACTCTGGTCAGACATGGCATCCTGGCTCTGGCATTTTAACTACTCTGGTCGGACACGGCATCCTGGCTCTGGCATTCTACCTTCTCTGGTCTGACACGGCATCCTGGCTCTGGCATTCTAACTACTCTGGTCTGACACGGCATCCTTGCTCTGGCATTCTAAATACTCTGGTCGGACACGGCGTCCTGGCTGTGGCATTCTAAACACTCTGGTCGGATACGGCATCCAAGCTCTGGCATTCTAAACACTCTGGTCGGACACGGCATCCTAGCTCTGGCATTCTAAACACTCTGGTCGGACACGGCATCCTAGCTCTGGCATTCTAAACACTCTGGTCGGACACGGCATCCTAGCTCTGTCATTCTAGACACTCTGGTCGGACACGGCATCCTAGCTCTGGCATTCTAGACACTCTGGTCGGACACGGCATTTTAGCTCTGGCATTCTAGACACTCTGGTCAGACACGGCATCCTAGCTCTGACATTCTAGATACTCTGGTCGGACACGGCATCCTAGCTCTGGCCTTCTAGACACTCTGGTCAGAGACGGCATCCTAGTTCTGGCATGCAAGACACTCTGGTCGGACACGGCATCCTAGTTCTGGCATTCTAGACACTCTGGTCGGACACGGCATCTTCGCTCTGGCATTTTAGACACTCTGGTCGGACACGGCATCCTAGTTCTGGCATTCTAGACACTCTCGTCAGACACGGCATCCTAGCTCCGGCATTCGAGACACTCTGGTCGGACACGGCATCCTGGCTCTGGCATTTTAACTACTCTGGTCGGACACGGCATCCTGGCTCTGGCATTCTAATCACTCTGGTCGGACACGGCATCCTGGCTCTGGCCTTCAAACTACTCTGGTCAGACACGGCATCCTGGCTCTGGCATTCTAACTACTCTGGTCGGACACGGCATCCTGACTCTGGCATTCTACCATCTCTGGTCTGACACGGCATCCTGGCTCTGGCAGTCTAACTACTCTGGTCGGACACAGCATCCTAGCTCTGGCATTTTAACTACTCTGGTCGGACACGGCATCCTAGCTCTGGCATTCTAAACACTCTGGACGGACACAGCATCCTAGCTCTGGCATTCTAAACACTCTGGTCGGACACGGCATCCTAGCTCTGGCATTCAAAACACTCTGGTCGGACACGGCATCCTAGCTCTGGCATTCTAGACACTCTGGTCGGACACGGCATCTTAGCTCTGGCATTCTAGACACTCTGGTCAGACACGGCATCCTAGCTCAGGCATTTTAGACACTCTGGTCAGACACGGCATCCTAGTTCTGGCATTCTAGACACTCTGGTCAGAGACGGCATCCTAGTTCTGGCATGCAAGACACTCTGGTCGGACACGGCATCCTAGTTCTGGCATTCTAGACACTCTGGTCAGAGACGGCATCCTAGTTCTGGCATGCAAGATACTCTGGTCGGACACGGCATCTTCGCTCTGGCATTTTAGACACTCTGGTCGGACACGGCATCCTAGTTCTGGCATTCTAGACACTCTCGTCGGACACGGCATCCTAGCTCTGGTATTCTAGACACTCTGGTCGGACACGGCATCCTAGCTCTGGCATTCTAGACACTCTGGTCGGACATGGCATCCTAGCTCTGGCATTCTAGACACTCTGTTCGGACAAGGCAACCTAGCTCTGGCATTCTAGACACTCTGGTCGGACACGGCATGCTAGCTCTGGCATTCCAGACACTCTGGTCGGACACTGCATGCTAGCTCTGGCATTCTAGATACTCTGGTCGGACACGGCATCCTAGCTCTGGCATTCTAAATACTCTGGTCGGACATGGCATGCTAGCTCTGGCATTATAGATAATCTGGTCGGACACGGCATCCTGGCTCTGGCATTCTAAACACTCTGGTCGGACACGGCATCCTGGCTGTGGCATTCTAAACACTCTGGTCGGACACGGCATCCTGGCTGTGGCATTCTAAACACTCTGTTCGGACACAGCTCTCTAGCTCTGGCATTCTAGACACTCTGGTCGGACACGGCATCCTGGCTCTGGCATTCTAAACACTCTGGTCAGACATGGCATCCTGGCTCTGGCATTTTAACTACTCTGGTCGGACACGGCATCCTGGCTCTGGCATTCTACCTTCTCTGGTCTGACACGGCATCCTGGCTCTGGCATTCTAACTACTCTGGTCTGACACAGCATCCTAGCTCTGGCATTTTAACTACTCTGGTCGGACACGGCATTCTAGCTCTTCATTCTAACTACTCTGGTCGGACACGGCATCCTAGCTCTGGCATTCTAAACACTCTGGTCGGACACGGCATCCTAGCTCTGGCATTCTACACACTCTGGTCGGACATGGCATGCTAGCTCTGGCATTATAGATAATCTGGTCGGACACGGCATCCTGGCTCTGGCATTCTAAACACTCTGGTCGGACACGGCATCCTGGCTGTGGCATTCTAAACACTCTGGTCGGACACGGCATCCTGGCTCTGGCATTCTAAACACTCTGGTCGGACACGGCATCCTGGCTCTGGCATTCTAAACACTCTGGTCAGACATGGCATCCTGGCTCTGGCATTTTAACTACTGTGGTCGGACACGGCATCCTTGCTCTGGCATTCTAAACACTCTGGTCGGACACGGCATCCTGGCTCTGGTATTCTAACCACTCTGGTCGGACACGGCACCCTGGCTCTGGCCTTCAAACTGCTCTGGTCAGACACGGCATCCTGGCTCTGGCATTCTAACTACTCTGGTCGGACACGGCATCCTGGCTCTGGCATTCTACCTTCTCTGGTCTGACACGGCATCCTGGCTCTGGCATTCTAACTACTCTGGTCAGACACGGCATCCGAGCTCGGGCATTCTAGATACTCTGGTCAGACACGGCTCCCTAGCTCTGGCATTCTAGATACTCTGGTCGGTCACGGCACCCTAGCTCTGGCATTGCAGATACTCTGGTCAGACACGGCATCCTAGCTCTGGCCTTCTAAACACTCTGGTCGGACACGGCATCCTAGCTCTGGCATTCTAGACACTCTGGTCAGACACGGCATCTGAGCTCTGGCATTCTAGATACTCTGGTCAGACACGGCACCCTAGCTCTGGCATTCTAGATACTCTGGTCAGACACGGCACCCTAGCTCTGCCATTCTAGGTACTCTGGTCGGACACGGCATCCGAGCTCTGGCATTCTAGACACTCTGGGCAGACACGGCATCCAAGCTCTGGCATTCTAGATGCACTGGTCAGACACGGCATCTGAGCTCTGGCATTGTAGACACTCTGGTCAGACACGGCATCCGAGCTCTGGCATTCTAGATACTCTGGTCAGACACGGCACCCTAGCTCTTGCATTCTAGACACTCTGGTCAGACACGGCATCCGAGCTCGGGCATTCAGATACTCTGGTCAGACACGGCTCCCTAGTTCTGGCATTCTAGATACTCTGGTCGGTCACGGCACCCTAGCTCTGGCATTGCAGATACTCTGGTCAGACACGGCATCCTAGCTCTGGCCTTCTAAACACTCTGGTCGGACACGGCATCCTAGCTCTGGCATTCTAGACACTCTGGTCAGACACGGCATCCGAGCTCTGGCATTCTAGATACTCCAGTAAGACACGGCTCCCTAGCTCCGGCATTCTAGATTCTCTGGTCGGACACGGCATCTTAGCTCCGGCCTTATGGATACTCTGGTCAGACACGGCATCCTAGCTCTGGCATTATAGACACTCTGGTCAGACACGGCGTCCTAGCTCTGGCGTTCTATCTACTCTGGTCGGACATGGCATCCTAGCTCTGCAATCTAACTACTCTGGTCGGACACGGCATACTGGCTCTGGCATTCTAACTACTCTGGTCGGACACGGCATCCTAGCTCTGGCATTCTAGACAAACTGGTCGGACACAGCATCCTAGCTCCGGCATTCTAGATACTCTGGTCCGACACGGCATCCTAGCTCTGGCATTCTAGACACACTCGTCAGACACGGCATCCTAGCTCTGGCATTCTAGATACTCTGGTTAGACACGGCATCCTAGCTCTGGCATTCTAGACACTCTGGTCAGAGACGGCATCCTAGCTCTGGCATTCTAGATAATCTGGTCGGACACAGCATCCGAGCTCTGGCGTTCTAGATACTCTGGTCAGACACAGCATCCTAGCTCTGGCATTCTAGATACTCTGGTCGGACACGGCATCCAAACTCTGACATTCTAGATACTCTGGTCGGACACGGCATCCTAGCTCTGGCATTCTAGATAATCTGGTCGGACACGGCATCCTAGCTCTGGCATTCTAGATACTCTGGTCGGACACGGCATCCTAGCGCAGGCATTCTAGATACTCCGGTCGGACACGGCATCCTAGCTCTGGCATTCTACACACTCTGGTCGGACACGGCATCCTAGCTCTGGCATTCTAAACACTCTGGTCCGACACGGCATCCGAGCTCTGGCGTTCTAGATACTCTGGTCAGACACGGCATCCGAGCTCTGGCATTCTAGACACTCTGGTCAGACACGGCATCCGAGCTCTGGCATTCTAGACACTCTGGGCAGACACGGCATCCAAGCTCTGGCATTCTAGATGCACTGGTCAGACACGGCATCTGAGCTCTGGCATTGTAGACACTCTGGTCAGACACGGCATCCGAGCTCTGGCATTCTAGATACTCTGGTCAGACACGGCACCCTAGCTCTTGCATTCTAGACACTCTGGTCAGACACGGCATCCGAGCTCGGGCATTCAGATACTCTGGTCAGACACGGCTCCCTAGTTCTGGCATTCTAGATACTCTGGTCGGTCACGGCACCCTAGCTCTGGCATTGCAGATACTCTGGTCAGACACGGCATCCTAGCTCTGGCCTTCTAAACACTCTGGTCGGACACGGCATCCTAGCTCTGGCATTCTAGACACTCTGGTCAGACACGGCATCCGAGCTCTGGCATTCTAGATACTCCAGTAAGACACGGCTCCCTAGCTCCGGCATTCTAGATTCTCTGGTCGGACACGGCATCTTAGCTCCGGCCTTATGGATACTCTGGTCAGACACGGCATCCTAGCTCTGGCATTATAGACACTCTGGTCAGACACGGCGTCCTAGCTCTGGCGTTCTATCTACTCTGGTCGGACATGGCATCCTAGCTCTGCAATCTAACTACTCTGGTCGGACACGGCATACAGGCTCTGGCATTCTAACTACTCTGGTCGGACACGGCATCCTAGCTCTGGCATTCTAGACAAACTGGTCGGACACGGCATCCTAGCTCCGGCATTCTAGATACTCTGGTCCGACACGGCATCCTAGCTCTGGCATTCTAGACACACTCGTCAGACACGGCATCCTAGCTCTGGCATTCTAGATACTCTGGTTAGACACGGCATCCTAGCTCTGGCATTCTAGACACTCTGGTCAGAGACGGCATCCTAGCTCTGGCATTCTAGATAATCTGGTCGGACACGGCATCCTAGCTCTGGCATTCTAGGTACTCTGGTCGGACACGGCCTCCTAGCTCTGGCATTCTAGATACTCTAGTCAGACACGGCATCCTAGCTCTGGCCTTCTAGATACTCTGGACAGACACGGCATCCTGGCTCTGGCCTTCTAGATACTCTGGTCGGACACGGCATCCTAGCTCTGGCATTCTAGATACTCTGGTCGGACACGGCATCCTAGCTCTGGCATTCTAGATACTCTAGTCAGACATGGCATCCTAGCTCTGGCCTTCTAGATACTCTGGTCGGACACGGCATTCTGGCTCTGGCATTCTAGATACTCTAGTCAGACACGGCATCCTAGCTCTGGCCTTCTAGATACTCTGGACAGACACAGTATCCGAGCTCTGGCATTCTAGATTCTCTGGTCAGACACGGCATCCTAGCTCTGGCATTCTAGACACTCTGGTCGGACACGGCATCCAAGCTCTGGCATTCTAGACACTCTGGTCTGACACGGCATCCTAGCTCTGGCATTCTAGATACTCTGGTCAGACACGGCATCCTAGCTCTGGCATTCTAAATACTCTGGTCGGACACGGCATCCTGGCTCTGGCATTCTAAACACTCTGGTCGGACACGGCATCCTAGCTCTGGCATTCAAAACACTCTGGTCGGACACGGCATCCTAGCTCTGGCATTCTCAACACTCTGGTCGGACACGGCATCCTGGCTGTGGCATTCTAAACACTCTGGTCGGACACGGCATCCTGGCTCTGGCATTCTAAACACTCTGGTCGGACACGGCATCCTTGCTCTGGCATTCTAAACACTCTGGTCGGACACGGCATCCTGGCTCTGGCCTTCTACATACTCTGGACAGACACGGCATCCTTGCTCTGGCCTTCTAGATACTCTGGTCGGACACGGCATGCTAGCTCTGGCCTTCTAAACACACTGATCGGACACGGCATCCTAGCTCTGGCATTCTAGACACTCTGGTCAGACACAGCATCCGAGCTCTGGCGTTCTAGATACTCTGGTCAGACACAGCATCCTAGCTCTGGCATTCTAGATACTCTGGTCGGACACGGCATCCTAGCTCTGACATTCTAGATACTCTGGTCGGACACGGCATCCTAGCTCTGGCATTCTAGATAATCTGGTCGGACACGGCATCCTAGCTCTGGCATTCTAGATACTCTGGTCGGACACGGCATCCTAGCGCAGGCATTCTAGATACTCCGGTCGGACACGGCATCCTAGCTCTGGCATTCTACACACTCTGGTCGGACACGGCATCCTAGCTCTGGCATTCTAAACACTCTGGTCGGACACGGCATCCTAGCTCTGGCATTCTAAACACTCTGGTCGGACACGGCATCCTGGCTCTGGCCTTCTACATACTCTGGACAGACACGGCATCCTAGCTCTGGCCTTCTAGATACTCTGGTCGGACACGGCATGCTAGCTCTGGCCTTCTAAACACACTGATCGGACACGGCATCCTAGCTCTGGCATTCTAGACACTCTGGTCAGACACGGCATCCGAGCTCTGGCATTCTAGATACTCTGGTCGGACACGGCATCCTAGCTCTGACATTCTAGACACTCTGGTCAGACACGGCATCCGAGCTCTGGCATTCTAGACACTCTGGTCAGACACGGCATCCGAGCTCTGGCATTCTAGACACTCTGGGCAGACACGGCATCCGAGCTCTGGCATTCTAGATGCACTGGTCAGACACGGCATCTGAGCTCTGGCATTGTAGACACTCTGGTCAGACACGGCATCCGAGCTCTGGCATTCTAGATACTCTGGTCAGACACGGCACCCTAGCTCTTGCATTCTAGACACTCTGGTCAGACACGGCATCCGAGCTCGGGCATTCAGATACTCTGGTCAGACACGGCTCCCTAGTTCTGGCATTCTAGATACTCTGGTCGGTCACGGCTCCCTAGCTCTGGCATTGCAGATACTCTGGTCAGACACGGCATCCTAGCTCTGGCCTTCTAAACACTCTGGTCGGACACGGCATCCTAGCTCTGGCATTATAGACACTCTGGTCAGACACGGCATCCGAGCTCTGGCATTCTAGATACTCTGGTCAGACACGGCATCCTAGCTCTGGCATTCTAGATAATCTGGTCGGACACGGCATCCTAGCTCTGGCATTCTAGGTACTCTGGTCGGACACGGCATCCTAGCACTGGCATTCTAGATACTCTGGTCGGACATGGCATCCTAGCTCTGGCATTCAAGATACTCTGGTCAGACACGGCATCCTAGCTCTGGCCTTCTAGATACTCTGGACAGACACGGCATCCGAGCTCTGGCATTCTAGATACTCTGGTCAGACACGGCATCCTAGCTCTGGCATTCTAGGCACTCTGGTCGGACACGGCATCCGAGCTCTGGCATTCTAGACACTCTGGTCAGACACGGCATCCGAGCTCTGGCATTCTAGACACTCTGGTCAGACACGGCATCCGAGCTCTGGCATTCTAGACACTCTGGTCAGACACGACATCCGAGCTCTGGCATTCTAGATACTCTGGTCAGACACGGCACCCTAGCTCTGGCATTCTAGACACTCTGGTCAGACACGGCATCCGAGCTCGGGCATTCTAGATACTCTGGTCAGACACGGCTCCCTAGCTCTGGCATTCTAGATACTCTGGTCGGTCACGGCACCCTAGCTCTGGCATTGCAGATACTCTGGTCAGACACGGCATCCTAGCTCTGGCCTTCTAAACACTCTGGTCGGACACGGCATCCTAGCTCTGGCATTCTAGACACTCTGGTCAGACACGGCATCTGAGCTCTGGCATTCTAGATACTCTGGTCAGACACGGCACCCTAGCTCTGGCATTCTAGATACTCTGGTCAGACACGGCACCCTAGCTCTGCCATTCTAGGTACTCTGGTCGGACACGGCATCCTAGCTCTGGCCTTATGGATACTCTGGTCGGACACGGCATCCTAGCTCTGGCCTTCTAAACACTCTGGTCGGACACGGCATCCTAGCTCTGGCATTCTAGACACTCTGGTCAGACACGGCATCCGAGCTCTGGCATTCTAGACACTCTGGTCAGACACGGCATCCGAGCTCTGGCATTCTAAACACTCTGGTCAGACACGGCATCCTAGCTGTGGCCTTATGGATACTCTGGTCGGACACGACATCCTAGCTCTGGCATTATAGACACTCTGGTCAGACACGGCATCCGAGCTCTGGCATTCTAGATACTCTGGTCGGACATGGCATCCTAGCTCTGTCATTCTAGATAATCTGGTCGGACACGGCATCCTAGCTCTGGCATTCTAGGTACTCTGGTCGGACACGGCATCCTAGCTCTGGCATTCTAGATACTCTGGTCGGACATGGCATCCTAGCTCTGGCATTCTAGATACTCTGGTCAGACACGGCATCCTAGCTCTGGCCTTCTAGATACTCTGGACAGACACGGCATCCGAGCTCTGGCATTCTAGATACTCTGGTCAGACACGGCATCCTAGCTCTGGCATTCTAGGCACTCTGGTCGGACACGGCATCCGAGCTCTGGCATTCTAGACACTCTGGTCAGACACGGCATCCGAGCTCGGGCATTGTAGATACTCTGGTCAGACACGGCTCCCTAGCTCTGGCATTCTAGATACACTGGTCGGTCACGGCACCCTAGCTCTGGCATTGCAGATACTCTGGTCAGACACGGCATCCTAGCTCTGGCCTTCTAAACACTCAGGTCGGACACGGCATCCTAGCTCTGGCATTCTAAACACACTGGTCGGACACGGCATCCTAGCTCTGGCATTCTAGACACTCTGGTCAGACACGGCATCCGAGCTCTGGCGTTCTAGATACTCTGGTCGGACACGGCATCCTAGCTCTGGCATTCTAGACACTCTGGTCAGACACGGCATCCTAGCTCTGGCATTCTAAACACTCTGGTCGGACACGGCGTCCTGGCTGTGGCATTCTAAACACTCTGGTCGGACACGGCATCCTGGCTGTGGCATTCTAAACACTCTGGTCGGACACGGCATCCTGGCTCTGGCCTTCTACATACTCTGGACAGACACGGCATCCTAGCTCTGGCCTTCTAGATACTCTGGTCGGACACGGCATGCTAGCTCTGGCCTTCTAAACACACTGATCGGACACGGCATCCTAGCTCTGGCATTCTAGACACTCTGGTCAGACACGGCATCCGAGCTCTGGCGTTCTAGATACTCTGGTCGGACACGGCATCCTAGCTCTGGCATTCTAGATACTCTGGTCAGACACGGCATCGGAGCTCTGGCATTCTAGACACTCTGGTCAGACACGGCATCCGAGCTCTGGCATTCTAGACACTCTGGTCAGACACGGCATCCGAGCTCTGGCATTCTAGACACTCTGGTCAGACACGGCACCCTAGCTCTTGCATTCTAGACACTCTGGTCAGACACGGCATCCGAGCTCGGGCATTCTAGATACTCTGGTCAGACACGGCTCCCTAGCTCTGGCATTCTAGATACTCTGGTCGGTCACGGCACCCTAGCTCTGGCATTGCAGATACTCTGGTCAGACACGGCATCCTAGCTCTGGCCTTCTAAACACTCTGGTCGGACACGGCATCCTAGCTCTGGCATTCTAGACACTCTGGTCAGACACGGCATCCGAGCTCTGGCATTCTAGATACTCTGGTCAGACACGGCACCCTAGCTCTGGCATTCGAGATACTCTGGTCAGACACGGCACCCTAGCTCTGGCATTCTAGATACTCTGGTCGGACACGGCATCCTAGCTCTGGCCTTATGGATACTCTGGTCGGACACGGCATCCTAGCTCTGGCATTCTAGACACTCTGGTCAGACACGGCATCCGAGCTCTGGCATTCTAGACACTCTGGTCAGACACGGCATCCGAGCTCTGGCATTCTAGATACTCTGGTCAGACACGGCTCCCTAGCTCTGGCATTCTAGATACTCTGGTCGGACACGGCATCCTAGCTCTGGCATTATAGACACTCTGGTCAGACACGGCATCCTGGCTCTGGCATTCTAAACACTCTGGTCGGACACGGCATCCTGGCTCTGGCATTCTAAACACTCTGGTGGGACACGGCATCTTGGCTGTGGCATTCTAAACACTCTTGTCAGACACGGCATCCTGGCTCTGGCATTCTAAACACTCTGGTCGGACACGGCATCCTGGCTCTGGCATTCTAAACACTCTGGTCGGACACGGCATCCTGGCTCTGGCCTTCAAACTACTCTGGTCGGACACGGCATCCTGGCTCTGGCATTCTAACTACACTGGTCGGACATGGCATGCTAGCTCTGACATTCTAAACACTCTGGTCGGACATGGCATGCTAGCTCTGGCAATCTAAATGCTCTGGTCGGACATGGGATCCTAGCTCTGGCATTCTAAACACTCTGGTCAGACATGGCATGCTAGCTCTGGCATTCTAAATACTCTGGTCGGACATGGGATCCTAGCTCTGGCATTCTAAACACTCTGGTCGGACACGGCATCCTTGCTCTGGCATTCTAAACACTCTGGTCGGACACGGCATCCTGGCTCTGGCATTCTAAACACTCTGGTCGGACACGGCATCCTGGCTCTGGCCTTCAAACTACTCTGGTCGGACACGGCATCCTGGCTCTGGCATTCTAACTACACTGGTCGGACATGGCATGCTAGCTCTGACATTCTAAACACTCTGGTCGGACATGGCATGCTAGCTCTGGCAATCTAAATGCTCTGGTCGGACATGGGATCCTAGCTCTGGCATTCTAAACACTCTGGTCGGACACGGCATCCTGGCTCTGGCATTCTAAACACTCTGGTCGGACACGGCATCCTGGCTCTGGCCTTCAAACTACTCTGGTCGGACACGGCATCCTGGCTCTGGCATTCTAACTACACTGGTCGGACATGGCATGCTAGCTCTGACATTCTAAACACTCTGGTCGGACATGGCATGCTAGCTCTGGCAATCTAAATGCTCTGGTCGGACATGGGATCCTAGCTCTGGCATTCTAAACACTCTGGTCGGACATGGCATGCTAGCTCTGGCATTCTAAACACTCTGGTCGGACATGGCATGCTAGCTCTGGCATTCTAAACACTCTGGTCGGACATGGCATGCTAGCTCTGGCATTCTAAACACTCTGGTCGGACACGGCATCTGAGCTCTGGCATTCTAGATACTCTGGTCAGACACGGCATCCTAGCTATGGCATTCTAGATAATCTGGTCGGACACGGCATCCTAGCTCTGGCATTCTAGATACTCTGATCGGACACGGCATCCTAGCTCTGGCATTCTAAACACTCTGGTCGGACACGGCATCCTAGCTCTGGCATTCTAGATACTCTGATCGGACACGGCATCCTAGCTCTGGCATTCTAAACACTCTGGTCGGACACGGCGTCCTGGCTGTGGCATTCTAAACACTCTGGTCGGACACGGCATCCTGGCTGTGGCATTCTAAACACTCTGGTCGGACACGGCATCCTGGCTCTGGCCTTCTACATACTCTGGACAGACACGGCATCCTAGCTCTGGCCTTCTAGATACTCTGGTCGGACACGGCATGCTAGCTCTGGCCTTCTAAACACACTGATCGGACACGGCATCCTAGCTCTGGCATTCTAGACACTCTGGTCAGACACGGCATCCGAGCTCTGGCGTTCTAGATACTCTGGTCGGACACGGCATCCTAGCTCTGGCATTCTAGACACTCTGGTCAGACACGGCATCGGAGCTCTGGCATTCTAGACACTCTGGTCAGACACGGCATCCGAGCTCTGGCATTCTAGACACTCTGGTCAGACACGGCATCCGAGCTCTGGCATTCTAGACACTCTGGTCAGACACGGCATCCGAGCTCTGGCATTCTAGACACTCTGGTCAGACACGGCACCCTAGCTCTTGCATTCTAGACACTCTGGTCAGACACGGCATCCGAGCTCGGGCATTCTAGATACTCTGGTCGGTCACGGCACCCTAGCTCTGGCATTGCAGATACTCTGGTCAGACACGGCATCCTAGCTCTGGCCTTCTAAACACTCTGGTCGGACACGGCATCCTAGCTCTGGCATTCTAGACACTCTGGTCAGACACGGCATCCGAGCTCTGGCATTCTAGATACTCTGGTCAGACACGGCACCCTAGCTCTGGCATTCGAGATACTCTGGTCAGACACGGCACCCTAGCTCTGGCATTCTAGATACTCTGGTCGGACACGGCATCCTAGCTCTGGCCTTATGGATACTCTGGTCGGACACGGCATCCTAGCTCTGGCATTCTAGACACTCTGGTCAGACACGGCATCCGAGATCTGGCATTCTAGACACTCTGGTCAGACACGGCATCCGAGCTCTGGCATTCTAGATACTCTGGTCAGACACGGCTCCCTAGCTCTGGCATTCTAGATACTCTGGTCGGACACGGCATCCTAGCTCTGGCATTATAGACACTCTGGTCAGACACGGCATCCTGGCTCTGGCATTCTAAACACTCTGGTCGGACACGGCATCCTGGCTCTGGCATTCTAAACACTCTGGTGGGACACGGCATCTTGGCTGTGGCATTCTAAACACTCTTGTCAGACACGGCATCATGGCTCTGGCATTCTAAACACTCTGGTCGGACACGGCATCCTGGCTCTGGCATTCTAAACACTCTGGTCGGACACGGCATCCTGGCTCTGGCCTTCAAACTACTCTGGTCGGACACGGCATCCTGGCTCTGGCATTCTAACTACACTGGTCGGACATGGCATGCTAGCTCTGACATTCTAAACACTCTGGTCGGACATGGCATGCTAGCTCTGGCAATCTAAATGCTCTGGTCGGACATGGGATCCTAGCTCTGGCATTCTAAACACTCTGGTCGGACATGGCATGCTAGCTCTGGCATTCTAAATACTCTGGTCGGACATGGGATCCTAGCTCTGGCATTCTAAACACTCTGGTCGGACACGGCATCCTTGCTCTGGCATTCTAAACACTCTGGTCGGACACGGCATCCTGGCTCTGGCATTCTAAACACTCTGGTCGGACACGGCATCCTGGCTCTGGCCTTCAAACTACTCTGGTCGGACACGGCATCCTGGCTCTGGCATTCTAACTACACTGGTCGGACATGGCATGCTAGCTCTGACATTCTAAACACTCTGGTCGGACATGGCATGCTAGCTCTGGCAATCTAAATGCTCTGTTCGGACATGGGATCCTAGCTCTGGCATTCTAAACACTCTGGTCGGACACGGCATCCTGGCTCTGGCATTCTAAACACTCTGGTCGGACACGGCATCCTGGCTCTGGCCTTCAAACTACTCTGGTCGGACACGGCATCCTGGCTCTGGCATTCTAACTACACTGGTCGGACATGGCATGCTAGCTCTGACATTCTAAACACTCTGGTCGGACATGGCATGCTAGCTCTGGCAATCTAAATGCTCTGGTCGGACATGGGATCCTAGCTCTGGCATTCTAAACACTCTGGTCGGACATGGCATGCTAGCTCTGGCATTCTAAACACTCTGGTCGGACATGGCATGCTAGCTCTGGCATTCTAAACACTCTGGTCGGACATGGCATGCTAGCACTGGCATTCTAAACACTCTGGTCGGACACGGCATCCTAGCTCTGGCATTCTAAACACTCTGGTCGGACACGGCATCCTAGCTCTGGCCTTCTAAACACACTGATCGGACACGGCATCCTAGCTCTGGCATTCTAGACACTCTGGTCAGACACGGCATCCGAGCTCTAGCGTTCTAGATACTCTGGTCGGACACGGCATCCTAGCTCTGGCATTCTAGACACTCTGGTCAGACACGGCATCGGAGCTCTGGCATTCTGGATACTCTGGTCAGACATCGCATCCTAGCTCTGGCATTCTAATACACTGGTCGGACACGGCATGCTAGCTCTGGCATTCTAAACACTCTGGTCGGACATGGCATGCTAGCTCTGGCATTCTACACACTCTGGTCGGACATGGCATGCTAGCTCTGGCATTATAGATAATCTGGTCGGACACGGCATCCTGGCTCTGGCATTCTAAACACTCTGGTCGGATACGGCATCCTGGCTCTGGCATTCTAAACAATCTGGTCGGACACGGCATCCTGGCTCTGGCATTCTAAACACTCTGGTCGGACACGGCATCCTGGCTCTGGCATTCTAAACACTCTGGTCGGACACGGCATCCTTGCTCTGGCATTCTAAACACTCTGGTCGGACACGGCATCCTAGCTCTGGCATTCTAAACACTCTGGTCGGACACGGCATCCTAGCTCTGGCATTCTACACACTCTGGTCGGACATGGCATGCTAGCTCTGACATTCTAAACACTCTGGTCGTACATGGCATGCTAGCTCTGGCAATCTAAATGCTCTGGTCGGACATGGGATCCTAGCTCTGGCATTCTAAACACTCTGGTCAGACATGGCATGCTAGCTCTGGCATTCTAAATACTCTGGTCGGACATGGGATCCTAGCTCTGGCATTCTAAACACTCTGGTCGGACACGGCATCCTTGCTCTGGCATTCTAAACACTCTGGTCGGACACGGCATCCTGGCTCTGGCATTCTAAACACTCTGGTCGGACACGGCATCCTGGCTCTGGCCTTCAAACTACTCTGGTCGGACACGGCATCCTGGCTCTGGCATTCTAACTACACTGGTCGGACATGGCATGCTAGCTCTGACATTCTAAACACTCTGGTCGGACATGGCATGCTAGCTCTGGCAATCTAAATGCTCTGGTCGGACATGGGATCCTAGCTCTGGCATTCTAAACACTCTGGTCGGACACGGCATCCTGGCTCTGGCATTCTAAACACTCTGGTCGGACACGGCATCCTGGCTCTGGCATTCTAACTACACTGGTCGGACATGGCATGCTAGCTCTGACATTCTAAACACTCTGGTCGGACACGGCATCCTGGCTCTGGCATTCTAAACACTCTGGTCGGACACGGCATCCTGGCTCTGGCCTTCAAACTACTCTGGTCGGACACGGCATCCTGGCTCTGGCATTCTAACTACACTGGTCGGACATGGCATGCTAGCTCTGACATTCTAAACACTCTGGTCGGACATGGCATGCTAGCTCTGGCAATCTAAATGCTCTGGTCGGACATGGGATCCTAGCTCTGGCATTCTAAACACTCTGGTCGGACACGGCATCCTGGCTCTGGCATTCTAAACACTCTGGTCGGACACGGCATCCTGGCTCTGGCCTTCAAACTACTCTGGTCGGACACGGCATCCTGGCTCTGGCATTCTAACTACACTGGTCGGACATGGCATGCTAGCTCTGACATTCTAAACACTCTGGTCGGACATGGCATGCTAGCTCTGGCAATCTAAATGCTCTGGTCGGACATGGGATCCTAGCTCTGGCATTCTAAACACTCTGGTCGGACATGGCATGCTAGCTCTGGCATTCTAAACACTCTGGTCGGACATGGCATGCTAGCTCTGGCATTCTAAACACTCTGGTCGGACATGGCATGCTAGCTCTGGCATTCTAAACACTCTGGTCGGACACGGCATCTGAGCTCTGGCATTCTAGATACTCTGGTCAGACACGGCATCCTAGCTATGGCATTCTAGATAATCTGGTCGGACACGGCATCCTAGCTCTGGCATTCTAGATACTCTGATCGGACACGGCATCCTAGCTCTGGCATTCTAAACACTCTGGTCGGACACGGCATCCTAGCTCTGGCATTCTAGATACTCTGATCGGACACGGCATCCTAGCTCTGGCATTCTAAACACTCTGGTCGGACACGGCGTCCTGGCTGTGGCATTCTAAACACTCTGGTCGGACACGGCATCCTGGCTGTGGCATTCTAAACACTCTGGTCGGACACGGCATCCTGGCTCTGGCCTTCTACATACTCTGGACAGACACGGCATCCTAGCTCTGGCCTTCTAGATACTCTGGTCGGACACGGCATGCTAGCTCTGGCCTTCTAAACACACTGATCGGACACGGCATCCTAGCTCTGGCATTCTAGACACTCTGGTCAGACACGGCATCCGAGCTCTGGCGTTCTAGATACTCTGGTCGGACACGGCATCCTAGCTCTGGCATTCTAGACACTCTGGTCAGACACGGCATCGGAGCTCTGGCATTCTAGACACTCTGGTCAGACACGGCATCCGAGCTCTGGCATTCTAGACACTCTGGTCAGACACGGCATCCGAGCTCTGGCATTCTAGACACTCTGGTCAGACACGGCATCCGAGCTCTGGCATTCTAGACACTCTGGTCAGACACGGCACCCTAGCTCTTGCATTCTAGACACTCTGGTCAGACACGGCATCCGAGCTCGGGCATTCTAGATACTCTGGTCAGACACGGCTCCCTAGCTCTGGCATTCTAGATACTCTGGTCGGTCACGGCACCCTAGCTCTGGCATTGCAGATACTCTGGTCAGACACGGCATCCTAGCTCTGGCCTTCTAAACACTCTGGTCGGACACGGCATCCTAGCTCTGGCATTCTAGACACTCTGGTCAGACACGGCATCCGAGCTCTGGCATTCTAGATACTCTGGTCAGACACGGCACCCTAGCTCTGGCATTCGAGATACTCTGGTCAGACACGGCACCCTAGCTCTGGCATTCTAGATACTCTGGTCGGACACGGCATCCTAGCTCTGGCCTTATGGATACTCTGGTCGGACACGGCATCCTAGCTCTGGCATTCTAGACACTCTGGTCAGACACGGCATCCGAGATCTGGCATTCTAGACACTCTGGTCAGACACGGCATCCGAGCTCTGGCATTCTAGATACTCTGGTCAGACACGGCTCCCTAGCTCTGGCATTCTAGATACTCTGGTCGGACACGGCATCCTAGCTCTGGCATTATAGACACTCTGGTCAGACACGGCATCCTGGCTCTGGCATTCTAAACACTCTGGTCGGACACGGCATCCTGGCTCTGGCATTCTAAACACTCTGGTGGGACACGGCATATTGGCTGTGGCATTCTAAACACTCTTGTCAGACACGGCATCCTGGCTCTGGCATTCTAAACACTCTGGTCGGACACGGCATCCTGGCTCTGGCATTCTAAACACTCTGGTCGGACACGGCATCCTGGCTCTGGCCTTCAAACTACTCTGGTCGGACACGGCATCCTGGCTCTGGCATTCTAACTACACTGGTCGGACATGGCATGCTAGCTCTGACATTCTAAACACTCTGGTCGGACATGGCATGCTAGCTCTGGCAATCTAAATGCTCTGGTCGGACATGGGATCCTAGCTCTGGCATTCTAAACACTCTGGTCGGACATGGCATGCTAGCTCTGGCATTCTAAATACTCTGGTCGGACATGGGATCCTAGCTCTGGCATTCTAAACACTCTGGTCGGACACGGCATCCTTGCTCTGGCATTCTAAACACTCTGGTCGGACACGGCATCCTGGCTCTGGCCTTCAAACTACTCTGGTCGGACACGGCATCCTGGCTCTGGCATTCTAACTACACTGGTCGGACATGGCATGCTAGCTCTGACATTCTAAACACTCTGGTCGGACATGGCATGCTAGCTCTGGCAATCTAAATGCTCTGTTCGGACATGGGATCCTAGCTCTGGCATTCTAAACACTCTGGTCGGACACGGCATCCTGGCTCTGGCATTCTAAACACTCTGGTCGGACACGGCATCCTGGCTCTGGCCTTCAAACTACTCTGGTCGGACACGGCATCCTGGCTCTGGCATTCTAACTACACTGGTCGGACATGGCATGCTAGCTCTGACATTCTAAACACTCTGGTCGGACATGGCATGCTAGCTCTGGCAATCTAAATGCTCTGGTCGGACATGGGATCCTAGCTCTGGCATTCTAAACACTCTGGTCGGACATGGCATGCTAGCTCTGGCATTCTAAACACTCTGGTCGGACATGGCATGCTAGCTCTGGCATTCTAAACACTCTGGTCGGACATGGCATGCTAGCTCTGGCATTCTAAACACTCTGGTCGGACACGGCATCCTAGCTCTGGCATTCTAAACACTCTGGTCGGACACGGCATCCTAGCTCTGGCCTTCTAAACACACTGATCGGACACGGCATCCTAGCTCTGGCATTCTAGACACTCTGGTCAGACACGGCATCCGAGCTCTAGCGTTCTAGATACTCTGGTCGGACACGGCATCCTAGCTCTGGCATTCTAGACACTCTGGTCAGACACGGCATCGGAGCTCTGGCATTCTGGATACTCTGGTCAGACATCGCATCCTAGCTCTGGCATTCTAATACACTGGTCGGACACGGCATGCTAGCTCTGGCATTCTAAACACTCTGGTCGGACATGGCATGCTAGCTCTGGCATTCTACACACTCTGGTCGGACATGGCATGCTAGCTCTGGCATTATAGATAATCTGGTCGGACACGGCATCCTGGCTCTGGCATTCTAAACACTCTGGTCGGATACGGCATCCTGGCTCTGGCATTCTAAACAATCTGGTCGGACACGGCATCCTGGCTCTGGCATTCTAAACACTCTGGTCGGACACGGCATCCTGGCTCTGGCATTCTAAACACTCTGGTCGGACACGGCATCCTTGCTCTGGCATTCTAAACACTCTGGTCGGACACGGCATCCTAGCTCTGGCATTCTAAACACTCTGGTCGGACACGGCATCCTAGCTCTGGCATTCTACACACTCTGGGCGGACATGGCATGCTAGCTCTGGCATTATAGATAATCTGGTCGGACACGGCATCCTGGCTCTGGCATTCTAAACACTCTGGTCGGACACGGCATCCTGGCTGTGGCATTCTAAACACTCTGGTCGGACACGGCATCCTGGCTCTGGCATTCTAAACACTCTGGTCGGACACGGCATCCTGGCTCTGGCATTCTAAACACTCTGGTCAGACATGGCATCCTGGCTCTGGCATTTTAACTACTGTGGTCGGACACGGCATCCTTGCTCTGGCATTCTAAACACTCTGGTCGGACACGGCATCCTGGCTCTGGTATTCCAACCACTCTGGTCGGACACGGCACCCTGGCTCTGGCCTTCAAACTGCTCTGGTCAGACACGGCATCCTGGCTCTGGCATTCTAACTACTCTGGTCAGACACGGCATCCTGGCTCTGGCATTCTACCTTCTCTGGTCTGACACGGCATCCTGGCTCTGGCATTCTAACTACTCTGGTCTGACACAGCATCCTAGCTCTGGCATTTTAACTACTCTGGTCGGACACGGCATTCTAGCTCTTCATTCTAACTACTCTGGTCAGACACGGCATCCTAGCTCTGGCATTCTAAACACTATGGACGGACACAGCATCCTAACTCTGGCATTCTAAACACTCTGGTCGGACACGGCATCCTAGCTCTGGCATTCTAAACACTCTGGTCGGACACGGCATCCTAGCTCTGGCATTCTAAACACTCTGGTCGGACACGGCTTCCTAGCTCTGTCATTCTAGACACTCTGGTCGGACACGGCATCCTAGCTCTGGCATTCTAGACACTCTGGTCGGACACGGCATCCTGACTCTGGCCTTCAAACTACTCTGGTCGGACACGGCATCCTGGCTCTGGCATTCTAACTACACTGGTCGGACATGGCATGCTAGCTCTGACATTCTAAACACTCTGGTCGGACATGGCATGCTAGCTCTGGCAATCTAAATGCTCTGGTCGGACATGGGATCCTAGCTCTGGCATTCTAAACACTCTGGTCGGACATGGCATGCTAGCTCTGGCATTCTAAACACTCTGGTCGGACATGGCATGCTAGCTCTGGCATTCTAAACACTCTGGTCGGACATGGCATGCTAGCTCTGGCATTCTAAACACTCTGGTCGGACACGGCATCCTGGCTCTGGCATTCTAAACACTCTGGTCAGACATGGCATCCTTGCTCTGGCATTTTAACTACTGTGGTCGGACACGGCATCCTTGCTCTGGCATTCTAAACACTCTGGTCGGACACGGCATCCTGGCTCTGGTATTCTAACCACTCTGGTCGGACACGGCACCCTGGCTCTGGCCTTCAACCTGCTCTGGTCAGACACGGCATCCTGGCTCTGGCATTCTAACTACTCTGGTCGGACACGGCATCCTGGCTCTGGCATTCTACCTTCTCTGGTCTGACACGGCATCCTGGCTCTGGCATTCTAACTACTCTGGTCTGACACAGCATCCTAGCTCTGGCATTTTAACTACTCTGGTCGGACACGGCATTCTAGCTCTTCATTCTAACTACTCTGGTCAGACACGGCATCCTAGCTCTGGCATTCTAAACACTATGGACGGACACGGCACCCTAGCTCTGGCATTCGAGATACTCTGGTCAGACACGGCACCCTAGCTCTGGCATTCTAGATACTCTGGTCGGACACGGCATCCTAGCTCTGGCATTCTAAACCCTCTGGTCGGACACGGCTTCCTAGCTCTGTCATTCTAGACACTCTGGTCGGACACGGCATCCTAGCTCTGGCATTCTAGACACTCTGGTCGGACACGGCATCCTGGCTCTGGCCTTCAAACTACTCTGGTCGGACACGGCATCCTGGCTCTGGCATTCTAACTACACTGGTCGGACATGGCATGCTAGCTCTGACATTCTAAACACTCTGGTCGGACATGGCATGCTAGCTCTGGCAATCTAAATGCTCTGGTCGGACATGGGATCCTAGCTCTGGCATTCTAAACACTCTGGTCGGACATGGCATGCTAGCTCTGGCATTCTAAACACTCTGGTCGGACATGGCATGCTAGCTCTGGCATTCTAAACACTCTGGTCGGACATGGCATGCTAGCTCTGGCATTCTAAACACTCTGGTCGGACACGGCATCCTAGCTCTGGCATTCTAGACACTCTGGTCGGACACGGCATCTTAGCTCTGGCATTCTAGACACTCTGGTCAGACACGGCATCAAGCTCATTCATTCTAGACACTCTGGTCAGACACGGCATCCTAGCTCTGGCATTCTAATACACTGGTCGGACACGGCATGCTAGCTCTGGCCTTCTAGATACTCTTGACAGACACGGCATCCTAGCTCTGGCCTTCTAGATCCTCTGGACATACACGGCATCTGAGCTCTGGCATTCTAGATACTCTGGTCAGACACGGCATCCTAGCTCTGGCATTCTAGATACTCTGATCAGACACGGCATCCTAGCTCTGGCATTCTAAATACTCTGGTCGGACACGGCATCCTAGCTCTGGCATTCTAAACACTCTGGTCGGACATGGCATCCTAGCTCTGGCATTCAAAACACTCTGGTTGGACACGGCATCCTAGCTCTGGCATTCTAAACACTCTGGTCGGACACGGCATCCAAGCTCTGGCATTCTAAACACTCTGGTCGGACACGGCATCCTGGCTCTGGCATTCTAAACAATCTGGTCGGACACGGCATCCTAGCTCTGGCATTCTAAACACTCTGGTCGGACACGGCATCCTAGCTCTGGCATTCTAAACACTCTGGTCGGACACGGCATCCAAGCTCTGGCATTCTAAACACTCTGGTCGGACACGGCATCCTGGCTCTGGCATTCTAGACACTCTGGTCGGACACGGCATCCTAGCTCTGGCATTCTAGACACTCTGGTCGGACACGGCATCCTGGCTCTGGCATTCTAAACAATCTGGTCGGACACGGCATCCTGGCTCTGGCATTCTAAACAATCTGGTCAGACACGGCATCCTGGCACTGGCATTCTAAACACTCTGGTCGGACACGGCATCCTGGCTCTGGCATTCTAAACACTCTGGTCGGACACGGCATCCTGGCTGTGGCATTCTAAACACTCTTGTCAGACACGGCATCCTCGCTCTGGCATTCTAGACACTCTGGTCGGACACGGCATCCTGGCTCTGGCATTCTAAACAATCTGGTCGGACACGGCATCCTGGCTCTGGCATTCTAAACACTCTGGACGGACACGGCATCCTACCTCTGGCATTCTAAACACTCTGGTCGGACACGGCATCCTAGCTCTGGCATTCTAAACACTCTGGTCGGACAAGGCATCCTAGCTCTGGCATTCTAGACACTCTGGTCGGACACGGCATCTTAGCTCTGGCATTCTAGACACTCTGGTCAGACACGGCATCAAGCTCATTCATTCTAGACACTCTGGTCAGACACGGCATCCTAGCTCTGGCATTCTGGATACTCTGGTCAGACATCGCATCCTAGCTCTGGCATTCTAATACACTGGTCGGACACGGCATGCTAGCTCTGGCATTCTAAACACTCTGGTCGGACATGGCATGCTAACTCTGGCATTCTAGATACTCTGGTCAGACACGGCATCCTAGCTCTGGCCTTCTGGATCCTCTGGACATACACGGCATCTGAGCTCTGGCATTCTAGATACTCTGGTCAGACACGGCATCCTGGCTCTGGCATTCTAAACACTCTGGTCGGACACGGCATCCTGGCTCTGGCATTCTAAACACTCTGGTCGGACACGGCATCCTAGCTCTGGCATTCTAGACACTCTGGTCGGACACGGCATCCTGGCTCTGGCATTCTAAACAATCTGGTCGGACACGGCATCCTGGCTCTGGCATTCTAAACAATCTGGTCAGACACGGCATCCTGGCACTGGCATTCTAAACACTCTGGTCGGACACGGCATCCTGGCTCTGGCATTCTAAACACTCTGGTCGGACACGGCATCCTGGCTGTGGCATTCTAAACACTCTTGTCAGACACGGCATCCTCGCTCTGGCATTCTAGACACTCTGGTCGGACACGGCATCCTGGCTCTGGCATTCTAAACAATCTGGTCGGACACGGCATCCTGGCTCTGGCATTCTAAACACTCTGGACGGACACGGCATCCTACCTCTGGCATTCTAAACACTCTGGTCGGACACGGCATCCTAGCTCTGGCATTCTAAACACTCTGGTCGGACAAGGCATCCTAGCTCTGGCATTCTAGACACTCTGGTCGGACACGGCATCTTAGCTCTGGCATTCTAGACACTCTGGTCAGACACGGCATCAAGCTCATTCATTCTAGACACTCTGGTCAGACACGGCATCCTAGCTCTGGCATTCTGGATACTCTGGTCAGACATCGCATCCTAGCTCTGGCATTCTAATACACTGGTCGGACACGGCATGCTAGCTCTGGCATTCTAAACACTCTGGTCGGACATGGCATGCTAACTCTGGCATTCTAGATACTCTGGTCAGACACGGCATCCTAGCTCTGGCCTTCTGGATCCTCTGGACATACACGGCATCTGAGCTCTGGCATTCTAGATACTCTGGTCAGACACGGCATCCTAGCTCTGGCATTCTAGATACTCTGATCAGACACGGCATCCTAGCTCTGGCATTCTAAATACTCTGGTCGGACACGGCATCCTAGCTCTGGCATTCTAAACACTCTGGTCGGACATGGCATCCTAGCTCTGGCATTCAAAACACTCTGGTTGGACACGGCATCCTAGCTCTGGCATTCTAAACACTCTGGTCGGACACGGCATCCAAGCTCTGGCATTCTAAACACTCTGGTCGGACACGGCATCCTGGCTCTGGCATTCTAAACAATCTGGTCGGACACGGCATCCTGGCTCTGGCATTCTAAACAATCTGGTCGGACACGGCATCCTGGCTCTGGCATTCTAAACACTCTGGTCGGACACGGCATCCTGGCTCTGGCATTCTAAACACTCTGGTCGGACACGGCATCCTTGCTCTGGCATTCTAACACTCTGGTCGGACACGGCATCCTGGCTCTGGCATTCTAAACACTCTGGTCAGACATGGCATCCGAGCTCTGGCATTGTAGACACTCTGGTCAGACACGGCATCCGAGCTCTGGCATTCTAGACACTCTGGTCAGACACGGTATCCGAGCTCTGGCATTCTAGACACTCTGGTCATACACGGCATACAAGCTCTGGCATTCTAGATACACTGGTCAGACACGGCATCTGAGCTCTGGCTTTCTAGACACTCTGGTCAGACACGGCATCCTAGCTCTGGCATTCTAGACACTCTGGTCAGACACGGCATCCGAGCTCTGGCATTCTAGATACTCTGGTCAGACACGGCACCCTAGCTCTGGCATTCTAGATACTCTGGTCAGACACGGCACCCTAGCTCTGGCATTCTAGATACTCTGGTCGGACACGGCATCCTAGCTCTGGCCTTATGGATACTCTGGTCGGACACGGCATCCTAGCTCTGGCATTCTAAACAATCTGGTCGGGCACGGCATCCTGGCTCTGGCATTCTAAACAATCTGGTCAGACACGGCATCCTGGCACTGGCATTCTAAACACTCTGGTCGGACACGGCATCCTGGCTCTGGCATTCTAAACACTCTGGTCGGACACGGCATCCTGGCTGTGGCATTCTAAACACTCTTGTCAGACACGGCATCCTCGCTCTGGCATTCTAGACACTCTGGTCGGACACGGCATCCTGGCTCTGGCATTCTAAACAATCTGGTCGGACACGGCATCCTGGCTCTGGCATTCTAAACACTCTGGTCGGACACGGCATCCTGGCTCTGGCATTCTAAACACTCTGGTCGGACTCGGCATCCTGGCTGTGGCATTCTAAACACTCTTGTCAGACACGGCATCCTCGCTCTGGCATTCTAAACACTCTGGTCGGACACGGCGTCCTGGCTGTGGCATTCTAAACACTCTGGTCGGACATGGCATCCTTGCTCTGGCATTCTAAACACTCTGGTCGGACACGGCATCCTTGCTCTGGCATTCTAAGCACTCTTGTCAGACACGGCATCCTGGCTCTGGCATTCTAAACACTCTGGTCGGTCACGGCATCCTGGCTCTGGCATTCTAAACACTCTTGTCGGACACGGCGTCCTGGCTGTGGCATTCTAAACACTCTGGTCGGACACGGCATCCTGGCTCTGGCATTCTAAACACTCTGGTCGGACACGGCATCCTTGCTCTGGCATTCTAAACACTCTTGTCGGACACGGCATCCTTGCTCTGGCATTCTAAACACTCTTGTCAGACACGGCATCCTAGCTCTGGCATTCTAAACACTCTGGTCGGTCACGGCATCCAAGCTCTAACATTCTAAACACTCTGGTCGGACACGGCATCCTGGCTCTGGCCTTCTACGTACTCTGGACAGACAAGGCATTCTAGCTCTGGCCTTCTAGCTACTCTGGTCGGACACGGCATGCTAGCTCTGGCCTTCTAAACACACTGATCGGACACGGCATCCTAGCTCTGGCATTCTAGACACTCTGTTCAGACACGGCATCCGAGCTCTGGCGTTCTAGATACTCTTGTCGGACACGGCATCCTAGCTCTGGCATTCTAGACACTCTGGTCAGACACGGCATCCGAGCTCTGGCATTCTAGACACTCTGGTCAGACACGGCATCCGAGCTCTGGCATTCTAGACACTCTGGTCAGACACGGCATCTGAGCTCTGGCATTCTAGACACTCTGGTCAGACTCGGCATCCGAGCTCTGGCATTCTAGATACACTGGTCAGACACGGCATCTGAGCTCTGGCATTCTAGACACTCTGGTCAGACACGGCATCCTGGCTCTGGCATTCTAAACACTCTGGTCAGACACGGCATCCGTGCTCTGGCATTGTAGACACTCTGGTCAGACACGGCATCCGAGCTCTGGCATTCTAGACACTCTGGTCAGACACAGCATCCGAGCTCTGGCATTCTAGACTCTCTGGTCATACACGGCATCTGAGCTCTGGCATTCTAGATACACTGGGCAGACACGGCATCTGAGCTCTGGCATTCTAGACACTCTGGTCAGACACGGCATCCGAGCTCTGGCATTCTAGATACTCTGTTCAGACACGGCACCCTAGCTCTGGCATTCTAGACACTCTGGACAGACACGGCATCCGAGCTCGGGCATTGTAGATACTCTGGTCAGACACGTCTCCCTAGCTCTGGCATTCTAGATACACTGGTCGGTCACGGCACCCTAGCTCTGGCATTGCAGATACTCTGGTCAGACACGGCATCCTAGCTCTGGCCTTCTAAACACTCTGGTCGAACACGGCATCCTAGCTCTGGCATTCTAGACACTCTGGTCAGACACGGCACCCGAGCTCTGGCATTCTAGATACTCTGGTCAGACACGGCACCCTAGCTCTGGCATTCTAGATAATCTGGTCAGATACGGCACCCTAGCTCTGGCATTCTAGATACTCTGGTCGGACACGGCATCCTAGCTCTGGCCTTATGGATACTCTGGTCGGACACGGCATCCTAGCTCTGGCATTCTAAACACTCTGGTCGGACACGGCATCCAAGCTCTAACATTCTAAACACTCTGGTCGGACACGGCATCCTGGCTCTGGCATTCGAAACACTCTGGTCAGACACGGCATCCTGGCTCTGGCATTCTAAACACTCTGGTCGGACACGGCATCCTGGCACTGGCAATCTAAACACTCTGGTAGGACACGGCATCCTAGCTCTGGCATTCTAGACACTCTGGTCGGACACGGCATCCTGGCTCTGGCATTCTAAACAATCTGGTCGGACACGGCATCCTGGCTCTGGCATTCTAAACACTCTGGTCAGACACGGCATCCTGGCACTCGCATTCTAAACACTCTGGTCGGACACGGCATCCTGGCTCTGGCATTCTAAACACTCTGGTCGGACACGGCATCCTGGCTGTGGCATTCTAAACACTCTTGTCAGACACGGCATCCTCGCTCTGGCATTCAAGACACTCTGGTCGGACACGGCATCCTGGCTCTGGCATTCTAAACAATCTGGTCGGACACGGCATCCTGGCTCTGGCATTCTAAACACTCTGGTCAGACACGGCATCCTGGCTGTGGCATTCTAAACACTCTTGTCAGACACAGCATCCTAGCTCTGGCCTTCTAGATACTCTGGTCGGACACGGCATGCTAGCTCTGGCCTTCTAAACACACTGATCGGACACGGCATCCTAGCTCTGGCATTCTAGACACTCTGGTCGGACACGGCGTCCTGGCTGTGGCATTCTAAACACTCTGGTCGGACACGGCATCCTGGCTCTGGCATTCTAAACGCTCTGGTCGGACACGGCATCCTTGCTCTGGCATTCTAAACACTCTTGTCGGACACGGCATCCTTGCTCTGGCATTCTAAACACTCTTGTCAGACACGGCATCCTAGCTCTGGCATTCTAAACACTCTGGTCGGTCACGGCATCCAAGCTCTAACATTCTAAACACTCTGGTCGGACACGGCATCCTGGCTCTGGCCTTCTACGTACTCTGGACAGACAAGGCATTCTAGCTCTGGCCTTCTAGCTACTCTGGTCGGACACGGCATGCTAGCTCTGGCCTTCTAAACACACTGATCGGACACGGCATCCTAGCTCTGGCATTCTAGACACTCTGTTCAGACACGGCATCCGAGCTCTGGCGTTCTAGATACTCTTGTCGGACACGGCATCCTAGCTCTGGCATTCTAGACACTCTGGTCAGACACGGCATCCGAGCTCTGGCATTCTAGACACTCTGGTCAGACACGGCATCCGAGCTCTGGCATTCTAGACACTCTGGTCAGACACGGCATCTGAGCTCTGGCATTCTAGACACTCTGGTCAGACTCGGCATCCGAGCTCTGGCATTCTAGATACACTGGTCAGACACGGCATCTGAGCTCTGGCATTCTAGACACTCTGGTCAGACACGGCATCCTGGCTCTGGCATTCTAAACACTCTGGTCAGACACGGCATCCGTGCTCTGGCATTGTAGACACTCTGGTCAGACACGGCATCCGAGCTCTGGCATTCTAGACACTCTGGTCAGACACAGCATCCGAGCTCTGGCATTCTAGACTCTCTGGTCATACACGGCATCTGAGCTCTGGCATTCTAGATACACTGGGCAGACACGGCATCTGAGCTCTGGCATTCTAGACACTCTGGTCAGACACGGCATCCGAGCTCTGGCATTCTAGATACTCTGTTCAGACACGGCACCCTAGCTCTGGCATTCTAGACACTCTGGACAGACACGGCATCCGAGCTCGGGCATTGTAGATACTCTGGTCAGACACGTCTCCCTAGCTCTGGCATTCTAGATACACTGGTCGGTCACGGCACCCTAGCTCTGGCATTGCAGATACTCTGGTCAGACACGGCATCCTAGCTCTGGCCTTCTAAACACTCTGGTCGAACACGGCATCCTAGCTCTGGCATTCTAGACACTCTGGTCAGACACGGCACCCGAGCTCTGGCATTCTAGATACTCTGGTCAGACACGGCACCCTAGCTCTGGCATTCTAGATAATCTGGTCAGATACGGCACCCTAGCTCTGGCATTCTAGATACTCTGGTCGGACACGGCATCCTAGCTCTGGCCTTATGGATACTCTGGTCGGACACGGCATCCTAGCTCTGGCATTCTAAACACTCTGGTCGGACACGGCATCCAAGCTCTAACATTCTAAACACTCTGGTCGGACACGGCATCCTGGCTCTGGCATTCGAAACACTCTGGTCAGACACGGCATCCTGGCTCTGGCATTCTAAACACTCTGGTCGGACACGGCATCCTGGCACTGGCAATCTAAACACTCTGGTAGGACACGGCATCCTAGCTCTGGCATTCTAGACACTCTGGTCGGACACGGCATCCTGGCTCTGGCATTCTAAACAATCTGGTCGGACACGGCATCCTGGCTCTGGCATTCTAAACACTCTGGTCAGACACGGCATCCTGGCACTCGCATTCTAAACACTCTGGTCGGACACGGCATCCTGGCTCTGGCATTCTAAACACTCTGGTCGGACACGGCATCCTGGCTGTGGCATTCTAAACACTCTTGTCAGACACGGCATCCTCGCTCTGGCATTCTAGACACTCTGGTCGGACACGGCATCCTGGCTCTGGCATTCTAAACAATCTGGTCGGACACGGCATCCTGGCTCTGGCATTCTAAACACTCTGGTCAGACACGGCATCCTGGCTGTGGCATTCTAAACACTCTTGTCAGACACAGCATCCTAGCTCTGGCCTTCTAGATACTCTGGTCGGACACGGCATGCTAGCTCTGGCCTTCTAAACACACTGATCGGACACGGCATCCTAGCTCTGGCATTCTAGACACTCTGTTCAGACACGGCATCCGAGCTCTGGCGTTCTAGATACTCTTGTCGGACACGGCATCCGAGCTCTTGCATTCTAGACACTCTGGTCAGACACGGCATCCGAGCTCTGGCATTCTAGACACTCTGGTCAGACACGGCATCCGAGCTCTGGCATTCTAGACACTCTGGTCAGACACGGCATCCGAGCTCTGGCATTCTAGACACTCTGGTCAGACACGGCATCCGAGCTCTGGCATTCTAGATACACTGGTCAGACACGGCATCTGAGCTCTGGCATTCTAGACACTCTGGTCAGACACGGCATCCTGGCTCTGGCATTCTAAACACTCTGGTCAGACACGGCATCCGAGCTCTGGCATTGTAGACACTCTGGTCAGACACGGCATCCGAGCTCTGGCATTCTAGACACTCTGGTCAGACACAGCATCCGAGCTCTGGCATTCAAGACACCCTGGTCATACACGGCATCCGAGCTCTGGCATTCTAGATACACTGGTCAGACACGGCATCTGAGCTCTGGCATTCTAGACACTCTGATCAGACACGGCATCCGAGCTCTGGCATTCTAGATACTCTGGTCAGACACGGCACCCTAGCTCTGGCATTCTAGACACTCTGGACAGACACGGCATCCGAGCTCGGGCATTGTAGATACTCTGGTCAGACACGGCTCCCTAGCTCTGGCATTCTAGATACTCTGGTCAGACACGGCACCCTAGCTCTGGCATTCTAGATACTCTGGTCAGACACGGCACCCTAGCTCTGGCATTCTAGATACTCTGGTCGGACACGGCATCCTAGCTCTGGCCTAATGGATACTCTGGTCGGACACGGCATCCTAGCTCTGTCATTCTAAACACTCTGGTCGGACACGGCATCCAAGCTCTAACATTCTAAACACTCTGGTCGGACACGGCAACCTGGCTCTGGCATTTAAAACACTCTGGTCAGACACGGCATCCTGGCTCTGGCATTCTAAACACTCTGGTCGGACACGGCATCCTGGCACTGGCAATCTAAACACTCTGGTAGGACACGGCATCCTAGCTCTGGCATTCTAGACACTCTGGTCGGACATGGCATCCTGGCTCTGGCATTCTAAACAATCTGGTCGGACACGGCATCCTGGCTCTGGCATTCTAAACACTCTGGTCAGACACGGCATCCTGGCACTGGCATTCTAAACACTCTGGTCGGACACGGCATCCTGGCTCTGGCATTCTAAACACTCTGGTCGGACACGGCATCCTGGCTGTGGCATTCTAAACACTCTTGTCAAACACGGCATCCTCGCTCTGGCATTCTAGACACTCTGGTCGGACACGGCATCCTGGCTCTGGCATTCTAAACAATCTGGTCGGACAAGGCATCCTGGCTCTGGCTTTCTAAACACTCTGGTCAGACACGGCATCCTGGCTCTGGCATTCTAAACACTCTGGTCGGACACGGCATCCTGGCTGTGGCATTCTAAACACTCTTGTCAGACACGGCATCCTCGCTCTGGCATTATAGACACTCTGGTCGGACACGGCATCCTGGCTCTGGCATTCTAAACAATCTGGTCGGACACGGCGTCCTGGCTGTGGCATTCTAAACACTCTGGTCGGACACGGCATCCTGGCTCTGGCGTTCTAGATACTCTTGTCGGACACGGCATCCTAGCTCTGGCATTCTAGACACTCTGGTCAGACACGGCATCCGAGCTCTGGCATTCTAGACACTCTGGTCAGACACGGCATCCGAGCTCTGGCATTCCAGACACTCTGGTCAGACACGGCATCCGAGCTCTGGCATTCTAGACACTCTGGTCAGACACGGCATCCGAGCTCTGGCATTCTAGATACACTGGTCAGACACGGCATCTGAGCTCTGGCATTCTAGACACTCTGGTCAGACACGGCATCCGAGCTCTGGCATTCTAGATACTCTGGTCAGACACGGCACCCTAGCTCTGGCTTTCTAGACACTCTGGTCAGACACGGCATCCGAGCTCGGGCATTCTAGATACCCTGGTCAGACACGGCTCCCTAGCTCTGGCATTCTAGATACTGTGGTCCGTCACGGCACCATCGCTCTGGCATTGCAGATACTCTGGTCAGACACGGCATCCTAGCTCTGGCCTTCTAAACACTCTGGTCGGACACGGCATCCTAGCTCTGGCATTCTAGACACTCTGGTCAGACACGGCATCCGAGCTCTGGCATTCTAGATACTCTGGTCAGACACGGCACCCTAGCTCTGGCATTCTAGATACTCTGGTCAGACACGGCACCCTAGCTCTGGCATTCTAGATACTCTGGTCGGACACGGCATCCTAGCTCTGGCCTTATGGATACTCTGGTCGGACACGGCATCCTAGCTCTGGCCTTCTAAACACTCTGGTCGGACACGGCATCCTAGCTCTGGCATTCTAGACACTCTGGTCAGACACGGCATCCGAGCTCTGGCATTCTAGACACTCTGGTCAGACACGGCATCCGAGCTCTGGCATTCTAGATACTCTTGTCAGACACGGCTCCCTAGCTCTGGCATTCTAGATACTCTGGTCGGACACGGCATCCTAGCTCCGGCCTTATGGATACTCTGGTCGGACACGGCATCCTAGCTCTGGCATTATAGACACTCTGGTCAGACACGGCATCCGAGCTCTGGCATTCTAGATACTCTGGTCAGACACGGCTCCCTAGCTCTGGCATTCTAGATACTCTGGTCGGACACGGCATCCTAGCTCCGGCCTTATGGATACTCTGGTCGGACACGGCATCCTAGCTCTGGCATTATAGACACTCTGGTCAGACACGGCATCCGAGCTCTGGCATTCTAGACACTCTGGTCAGACACGGCATCCGAGCTCTGGCATTCCAGACACTCTGGTCAGACACGGCATCCGAGCTCTGGCATTCTAGACACTCTGGTCAGACACGGCATCCGAGCTCTGGCATTCTAGATACACTGGTCAGACACGGCATCTGAGCTCTGGCATTCTAGACACTCTGGTCAGACACGGCATCCGAGCTCTGGCATTCTAGATACTCTGGTCAGACACGGCACCCTAGCTCTGGCCTTCTAAACACTCTGGTCGGACACGGCATCCTAGCTCTGGCATTCTAGACACTCTGGTCAGACACGGCATCCGAGCTCTGGCATTCTAGATACTCTGGTCAGACGCGGCACCCTAGCTCTGGCATTCTAGATACTCTGGTCAGACACGGCACCCTAGCTCTGGCATTCTAGATACTCTGGTCGGACACGGCATCCTAGCTCTGGCCTTATGGATACTCTGGTCGGACACGGCATCCTAGCTCTGGCCTTCTAAACACTCTGGTCGGACACGGCATCCTAGCTCTGGCATTCTAGACACTCTGGTCAGACACGGCATCCGAGCTCTGGCATTCTAGACACTCTGGTCAGACACGGCATCCGTGCTCTGGCATTCTAGATACTCTGGTCAGACACGGCTCCCTAGCTCTGGCATTCTAGATACTCTGGTCGGACACGGCATCCTAGCTCCGGCCTTATGGATACTCTGGTCGGACACGGCATCCTAGCTCTGGCATTATAGACACTCTGGTCAGACACGGCATCCGAGCTCTGGCATTCTAGATACTCTGGTCAGACACGGCGTCCTAGCTCTGGCGTTCTATCTACTCTGGTCGGAAATGGCATCCTACCTCTGGCATTCTAGACACAATGGTTGGACACGGCATCCTAGCTCCGGCATTCTAGATACTCTGGTCGGACACAGCATCCTAGCTCTGGCATGCTAGACAGTCTGGTCAGACACGGCATCCTAGCTCTGGCATTCTAGATACTCTGGTCAGACACGGCATCCTAGCTCTGACATTCTAGATACTCTGGTCGGACACGACATCCTAGCTCTGGCATTCTAGATCATCTGGTCGGACACGGCATCCTAGCTCTGGCATTCTAGATACTCTGGTCGGACACGGCATCCTAGCTCTGGCATTCTAGATACTCTGGTCGGACACGGCATCCTAGCTCCGGCATTCTAGATACTCTGGTCGGACACGGCATCCTAGCTCTGGCATGCTAGACACTCTGGTCAGACACTGCATCCTAGCTCTGGCATTCTAGATCATCTGGTCGGACACGGCATCCGAGCTCTGGCATTCTAGATACTCTAGTCAGACGCGGCTCCCTAGCTCTGGCATTCTAGATACTCTGGTCGGACACGGCATCCTAGCTCCGGCCTTATGGATACTCTGGTCGGACACGGCATCCTAGCTCTGACATTATAGACACTCTGGTCAGACACGGCATCCGAGCTCTGGCATTCTAGATACTCTGGTCCGACACGGCACCCTAGCTCTGGCTTTCTAGACACTCTGGTCAGACACGGCATCCGAGCTCGGGCATTCTAGATACCCTGGTCAGACACGGCTCCCTAGCTCTGGCATTCTAGATACTCTGGTCAGTCACGGCACCATAGCTCTGGCATTGCAGATACTCTGGTCAGACACGGCATCCTAGCTCTGGCCTTCTAAACACTCTGGTCGGACACGGCATCCTAGCTCTGGCATTCTAGACACCCTGGTCAGACACGGCATCCGAGCTCTGGCATTCTAGATAATCTGGTCAGACACGGCATCCTAGCTCTGGCATTCTAGACACTCTGGTCAGACACGGCATCCGAGCTCTGGCATTCTAGATACTCTGGTCAGACACGGCACCCTAGCTCTGGCATTCTAGATACTCTGGTCAGACACGGCACCCTAGCTCTGGCATTCTAGATACTCTGGTCGGACACGGCATCCTAGCTCTGGCCTTATGGATACTCTGGTCGGACACGGCATCCTAGCTCTGGCCTTCTAAACACTCTGGTCGGACACGGCATCCTAGCTCTGGCATTCTAGACACTCTGGTCAGACACGGCATCCGAGCTCTGGCATTCTAGACACTCTGGTCAGACACGGCATCCGAGCTCTGGCATTCTAGATACTCTTGTCAGACACGGCTCCCTAGCTCTGGCATTCTAGATACTCTGGTCGGACACGGCATCCTGGCTCTGGCGTTCTAGATACTCTTGTCGGACACGGCATCCTAGCTCTGGCATTCTAGACACTCTGGTCAGACACGGCATCCGAGCTCTGGCATTCTAGACACTCTGGTCAGACACGGCATCCGAGCTCTGGCATTCCAGACACTCTGGTCAGACACGGCATCCGAGCTCTGGCATTCTAGACACTCTGGTCAGACACGGCATCCGAGCTCTGGCATTCTAGATACACTGGTCAGACACGGCATCTGAGCTCTGGCATTCTAGACACTCTGGTCAGACACGGCATCCGAGCTCTGGCATTCTAGATACTCTGGTCAGACACGGCACCCTAGCTCTGGCTTTCTAGACACTCTGGTCAGACACGGCATCCGAGCTCGGGCATTCTAGATACCCTGGTCAGACACGGCTCCCTAGCTCTGGCATTCTAGATACTGTGGTCCGTCACGGCACCATCGCTCTGGCATTGCAGATACTCTGGTCAGACACGGCATCCTAGCTCTGGCCTTCTAAACACTCTGGTCGGACACGGCATCCTAGCTCTGGCATTCTAGACACTCTGGTCAGACACGGCATCCGAGCTCTGGCATTCTAGATACTCTGGTCAGACACGGCACCCTAGCTCTGGCATTCTAGATACTCTGGTCAGACACGGCACCCTAGCTCTGGCATTCTAGATACTCTGGTCGGACACGGCATCCTAGCTCTGGCCTTATGGATACTCTGGTCGGACACGGCATCCTAGCTCTGGCCTTCTAAACACTCTGGTCGGACACGGCATCCTAGCTCTGGCATTCTAGACACTCTGGTCAGACACGGCATCCGAGCTCTGGCATTCTAGACACTCTGGTCAGACACGGCATCCGAGCTCTGGCATTCTAGATACTCTTGTCAGACACGGCTCCCTAGCTCTGGCATTCTAGATACTCTGGTCGGACACGGCATCCTAGCTCCGGCCTTATGGATACTCTGGTCGGACACGGCATCCTAGCTCTGGCATTATAGACACTCTGGTCAGACACGGCATCCGAGCTCTGGCATTCTAGATACTCTGGTCAGACACGGCTCCCTAGCTCTGGCATTCTAGATACTCTGGTCGGACACGGCATCCTAGCTCCGGCCTTATGGATACTCTGGTCGGACACGGCATCCTAGCTCTGGCATTATAGACACTCTGGTCAGACACGGCATCCGAGCTCTGGCATTCTAGACACTCTGGTCAGACACGGCATCCGAGCTCTGGCATTCCAGACACTCTGGTCAGACACGGCATCCGAGCTCTGGCATTCTAGACACTCTGGTCAGACACGGCATCCGAGCTCTGGCATTCTAGATACACTGGTCAGACACGGCATCTGAGCTCTGGCATTCTAGACACTCTGGTCAGACACGGCATCCGAGCTCTGGCATTCTAGATACTCTGGTCAGACACGGCACCCTAGCTCTGGCCTTCTAAACACTCTGGTCGGACACGGCATCCTAGCTCTGGCATTCTAGACACTCTGGTCAGACACGGCATCCGAGCTCTGGCATTCTAGATACTCTGGTCAGACGCGGCACCCTAGCTCTGGCATTCTAGATACTCTGGTCAGACACGGCACCCTAGCTCTGGCATTCTAGATACTCTGGTCGGACACGGCATCCTAGCTCTGGCCTTATGGATACTCTGGTCGGACACGGCATCCTAGCTCTGGCCTTCTAAACACTCTGGTCGGACACGGCATCCTAGCTCTGGCATTCTAGACACTCTGGTCAGACACGGCATCCGAGCTCTGGCATTCTAGACACTCTGGTCAGACACGGCATCCGTGCTCTGGCATTCTAGATACTCTGGTCAGACACGGCTCCCTAGCTCTGGCATTCTAGATACTCTGGTCGGACACGGCATCCTAGCTCCGGCCTTATGGATACTCTGGTCGGACACGGCATCCTAGCTCTGGCATTATAGACACTCTGGTCAGACACGGCATCCGAGCTCTGGCATTCTAGATACTCTGGTCAGACACGGCGTCCTAGCTCTGGCGTTCTATCTACTCTGGTCGGAAATGGCATCCTACCTCTGGCATTCTAGACACAATGGTTGGACACGGCATCCTAGCTCCGGCATTCTAGATACTCTGGTCGGACACAGCATCCTAGCTCTGGCATGCTAGACAGTCTGGTCAGACACGGCATCCTAGCTCTGGCATTCTAGATACTCTGGTCAGACACGGCATCCTAGCTCTGACATTCTAGATACTCTGGTCGGACACGACATCCTAGCTCTGGCATTCTAGATCATCTGGTCGGACACGGCATCCTAGCTCTGGCATTCTAGATACTCTGGTCGGACACGGCATCCTAGCTCTGGCATTCTAGATACTCTGGTCGGACACGGCATCCTAGCTCCGGCATTCTAGATACTCTGGTCGGACACGGCATCCTAGCTCTGGCATGCTAGACACTCTGGTCAGACACTGCATCCTAGCTCTGGCATTCTAGATCATCTGGTCGGACACGGCATCCGAGCTCTGGCATTCTAGATACTCTAGTCAGACGCGGCTCCCTAGCTCTGGCATTCTAGATACTCTGGTCGGACACGGCATCCTAGCTCCGGCCTTATGGATACTCTGGTCGGACACGGCATCCTAGCTCTGACATTATAGACACTCTGGTCAGACACGGCATCCGAGCTCTGGCATTCTAGATACTCTGGTCCGACACGGCACCCTAGCTCTGGCTTTCTAGACACTCTGGTCAGACACGGCATCCGAGCTCGGGCATTCTAGATACCCTGGTCAGACACGGCTCCCTAGCTCTGGCATTCTAGATACTCTGGTCAGTCACGGCACCATAGCTCTGGCATTGCAGATACTCTGGTCAGACACGGCATCCTAGCTCTGGCCTTCTAAACACTCTGGTCGGACACGGCATCCTAGCTCTGGCATTCTAGACACCCTGGTCAGACACGGCATCCGAGCTCTGGCATTCTAGATAATCTGGTCAGACACGGCATCCTAGCTCTGGCATTCTAGACACTCTGGTCAGACACGGCATCCGAGCTCTGGCATTCTAGATACTCTGGTCAGACACGGCACCCTAGCTCTGGCATTCTAGATACTCTGGTCAGACACGGCACCCTAGCTCTGGCATTCTAGATACTCTGGTCGGACACGGCATCCTAGCTCTGGCCTTATGGATACTCTGGTCGGACACGGCATCCTAGCTCTGGCCTTCTAAACACTCTGGTCGGACACGGCATCCTAGCTCTGGCATTCTAGACACTCTGGTCAGACACGGCATCCGAGCTCTGGCATTCTAGACACTCTGGTCAGACACGGCATCCGAGCTCTGGCATTCTAGATACTCTTGTCAGACACGGCTCCCTAGCTCTGGCATTCTAGATACTCTGGTCGGACACGGCATCCTAGCTCCGGCCTTATGGATACTCTGGTCGGACACGGCATCCTAGCTCTGGCATTATAGACACTCTGGTCAGACACGGCATCCGAGCTCTGGCATTCTAGATACTCTGGTCAGACACGGCTCCCTAGCTCTGGCATTCTAGATACTCTGGTCGGACACGGCATCCTAGCTCCGGCCTTATGGATACTCTGGTCGGACACGGCATCCTAGCTCTGGCATTATAGACACTCTGGTCAGACACGGCATCCGAGCTCTGGCATTCTAGACACTCTGGTCAGACACGGCATCCGAGCTCTGGCATTCCAGACACTCTGGTCAGACACGGCATCCGAGCTCTGGCATTCTAGACACTCTGGTCAGACACGGCATCCGAGCTCTGGCATTCTAGATACACTGGTCAGACACGGCATCTGAGCTCTGGCATTCTAGACACTCTGGTCAGACACGGCATCCGAGCTCTGGCATTCTAGATACTCTGGTCAGACACGGCACCCTAGCTCTGGCCTTCTAAACACTCTGGTCGGACACGGCATCCTAGCTCTGGCATTCTAGACACTCTGGTCAGACACGGCATCCGAGCTCTGGCATTCTAGATACTCTGGTCAGACGCGGCACCCTAGCTCTGGCATTCTAGATACTCTGGTCAGACACGGCACCCTAGCTCTGGCATTCTAGATACTCTGGTCGGACACGGCATCCTAGCTCTGGCCTTATGGATACTCTGGTCGGACACGGCATCCTAGCTCTGGCCTTCTAAACACTCTGGTCGGACACGGAATCCTAGCTCTGGCATTCTAGACACTCTGGTCAGACACGGCATCCGAGCTCTGGCATTCTAGACACTCTGGTCAGACACGGCATCCGTGCTCTGGCATTCTAGATACTCTGGTCAGACACGGCTCCCTAGCTCTGGCATTCTAGATACTCTGGTCGGACACGGCATCCTAGCTCCGGCCTTATGGATACTCTGGTCGGACACGGCATCCTAGCTCTGGCATTATAGACACTCTGGTCAGACACGGCATCCGAGCTCTGGCATTCTAGATACTCTGGTCAGACACGGCGTCCTAGCTCTGGCGTTCTATCTACTCTGGTCGGAAATGGCATCCTACCTCTGGCATTCTAGACACAATGGTTGGACACGGCATCCTAGCTCCGGCATTCTAGATACTCTGGTCGGACACAGCATCCTAGCTCTGGCATGCTAGACAGTCTGGTCAGACACGGCATCCTAGCTCTGGCATTCTAGATACTCTGGTCAGACACGGCATCCTAGCTCTGACATTCTAGATACTCTGGTCGGACACGACATCCTAGCTCTGGCATTCTAGATCATCTGGTCGGACACGGCATCCTAGCTCTGGCATTCTAGATACTCTGGTCGGACACGGCATCCTAGCTCTGGCATTCTAGATACTCTGGTCGGACACGGCATCCTAGCTCCGGCATTCTAGATACTCTGGTCGGACACGGCATCCTAGCTCTGGCATGCTAGACACTCTGGTCAGACACTGCATCCTAGCTCTGGCATTCTAGATCATCTGGTCGGACACGGCATCCGAGCTCTGGCATTCTAGATACTCTAGTCAGACGCGGCTCCCTAGCTCTGGCATTCTAGATACTCTGGTCGGACACGGCATCCTAGCTCCGGCCTTATGGATACTCTGGTCGGACACGGCATCCTAGCTCTGGCATTATAGACACTCTGGTCAGACACGGCATCCGAGCTCTGGCATTCTAGATACTCTGGTCCGACACGGCACCCTAGCTCTGGCTTTCTAGACACTCTGGTCAGACAAGGCATCCGAGCTCGGGCATTCTAGATACCCTGGTCAGACACGGCTCCCTAGCTCTGGCATTCTAGATACTCTGGTCCGTCACGGCACCATAGCTCTGGCATTGCAGATACTCTGGTCAGACACGGCATCCTAGCTCTGGCCTTCTAAACACTCTGGTCGGACACGGCATCCTAGCTCTGGCATTCTAGACACCCTGGTCAGACACGGCATCCGAGCTCTGGCATTCTAGATAATCTGGTCAGACACGGCATCCTAGCTCTGGCATTCTAGACACTCTGGTCAGACACGGCATCCGAGCTCTGGCATTCTAGATACTCTGGTCAGACACGGCATCCTAGCTCTGGCATTCTAAACACTCTGGTCGGACACGGCATCCTGGCTCTGGCATTCTAAACACTCTGGTGGGACACGGCATCCTGGCTGTGGCATTCTAAACACTCTTGTCAGACACGGCATCCTGGCTCTGGCATTCTAAACACTCTGGTCGGACACGGCATCCTGACTCTGGCATTCTAAACACTCTGGTCGGACACGGCGTCCTGGCTGTGGCATTCTAAACACTCTGGTCGGACACGGCATCCTGGCTCTGGCATTCTAAACACTCTGGTCGGACACGGCATCCTTGCTCTGGCATTCTAAACACTCTGGTCGGACACGGCATTCTGGCTCTGGCCTTCTACATGCTCTGGACAGACACGGCATCCTAGCTCTGGCATTCTAGACACTCTGGACAGACACGGCATCCGAGCTCGTGCATTGTAGATACTCTGGTCAGACACGGCTCCCTAGCTCTGGCATTCTAGATACTCTGGTCAGACACGGCACCCTAGCTCTGGCATTCTAGATACTCTGGTCAGACACGGCACCCTAGCTCTGGCATTCTAGATACTCTGGTCAGACACGGCATCCTAGCTCTGGCCTAATGGATACTCTGGTCGGACACGGCATCCTAGCTCTGGCATTCTAAACACTCTGGTCGGACACGGCATCCAAGCTCTAACATTCTAAACACTCTGGTCGGACACGGCAACCTGGCTCTGGCATTTAAAACACTCTGGTCGGACACGGCATCCTGGCTCTGGCATTCTAAACACTCTGGTCGGACACGGCATCCTGGCACTGGCAATCTAAACACTCTGGTAGGACACGGCATCCTAGCTCTGGCATTCTAAACACTCTGGTCGGACACGGCATCCAAGCTCTAACATTCTAAACACTCTGGTCGGACACGGCAACCTGGCTCTGGCATTTAAAACACTCTGGTCGGACACGGCATCCTGGCTCTGGCATTCTAAACACTCTGGTCGGACACGGCATCCTGGCTCTGGCATTCTAAACAATCTGGTCGGACACGGCATCCTGGCTCTGGCATTCTAAACACTCTGGTCAGACACGGCATCCTGGCACTGGCATTCTAAACACTCTGGTCGGACACGACATCCTGGCTCTGGCATTCTAAACACTCTGGTCGGACACGGCATCCTGGCTGTGGCATTCTAAACACTCTTGTCAGACACGGCATCCTCGCTCTGGCATTCTAAACACTCTGGTCGGACACGGCATCCTGGCTCTGGCATTCTAAACACTCTGGTCAGACACGGCATCCTGGCTCTGGCATTCTAAACACTCTGGTCGGACACGGCATCCTGGCTCTGGCATTCTAAACACTCTGGTCGGACACGGCATCCTGGCTGTGGCATTCTAAACACTCTGGTCGTATACGGCATCCTGGCTCTGGCATTCTAAACACTCTGGTCGGACACGGCATCCTGGCTCTGGCATTCTAAACCCTCTGGTCGGACACGGCATCCTGGCTGTGGCATTCTAAACACTCTTGTCAGACACGGCATCCTCGCTCTGGCATTCTAAACACTCTGGTCGGACACGGCATCCTGGCTCTGGCATTCTAAACACTCTGGTCGGACACGGCATCCTTGCTCTGGCATTCTAAACACTCTGGTCGGACACGGCATCCTGGCTCTGGCCTTCTACATACTCTGGACAGACAAGGCATCCTAGCTCTGGCCTTCTAGATACTCTGGTCGGACACGGCATGCTAGCTCTGGCCTTCTAAACACACTGATCGGACACGGCATCCTAGCTCTGGCATTCTAGACACTCTGTTCAGACACGTCATCCGAGCTCTGGCGTTCTAGATACTCTTGTCGGACACGGCATCCTAGCTCTGGCATTCTAGACACTCTGGTCAGACACGGCATTCCGAGCTCTGGCATTCTAGACACTCTGGTCAGACACGGCATCCGAGCTCTGGCATTCTAGACACTCTGGTCAGACACGGCATCCGAGCTCTGGCATTCTAGACACTCTGGTCAGACACGGCATCCGAGCTCTGGCATTCTAGATACACTGGTCAGACACGGCATCTGAGCTCTGGCATTCTAGACACTCTGGTCAGACACGGCATCCGAGCTCTGGCATTCTAGATACTCTGGTCAGACACGGCACCCTTGCTCTGGCTTTCTAGACACTCTGGTCAGACACGGCATCCGAGCTCGGGCATTCTAGATACCCTGGTCAGACACGGCTCCCTAGCTCTGGCATTCTAGAATCTCTGGTCCGTCACGGCACCATAGCTCTGGCATTGCAGATACTCTGGTCAGACACGGCATCCTAGCTCTGGCCTTCTAAACACTCTGGTCGGACACGGCATCCGAGCTCTGGCATTCTAGACACTCTGGTCAGACACGGCATCCGAGCTCTGGCATTCTAGACACTCTGGTCAGACACGGCATCCGAGCTCTGGCATTCTAGATACACTGGTCAGACACGGCATCCGAGCTCTGGCATTCTAGACACTCTGGTCAGACACGGCATCCGAGCTCTGGCATTCTAGATACTCTGGTCAGACACGGCACCCTAGCTCTGGCTTTCTAGACACTCTGGTCAGACACGGCATCCGAGCTCGGGCATTCTAGATACCCTGGTCAGACACGGCTCCCTAGCTCTGGCATTCTAGATACTCTGGTCCGTCACGGCACCATAGCTCTGGCATTGCAGATACTCTGGTCGGACACGGCATCCTAGCTCTGGCCTTCTAAACACTCTGGTCGGACACGGCATCCTAGCTCTGGCATTCTAAACACTCTGGTCAGACACGGCATCCGAGCTCTGGCATTCTAAATACTCTGGTCAAACATGGCACCCTAGCTCTGGCATTCTAGACACTCTGGTCAGACACGGCATCCGGGCTCTGGCATTCTAGACACTCTGGTCAGACACGGCATCCGAGCTCTGGCATTCTAGATACACTGGTCAGACACGGCATCTGAGCTCTGGCATTCTAGACACTCTGGTCAGACACGGCATCCGAGCTCTGGCATTCTAGATACTCTGGTCAGACACGGCACCCTAGCTCTGGCAATCTAGACACTCTGGTCAGACACGGCATCCGAGCTCGGGCATTCTAGATATTCTGGTCAGACACGGCTCCCTAGCTCTGGCATTCTAGATACTCTGGTCCGTCACGGCACCATAGCTCTGGCATTGCAGATACTCTGGTCAGACACGGCATCCTAGCTCTGGCCTTCTAAACACTCTGGTCGGACACGGCATCCTAGCTCTGGCATTCTAGACACTCTGGTCAGACACGGCATCCGAGCTCTGGCATTCTAGATACTCTGGTCAGACACGGCATCCTAGCTCTGGCCTTCTAAACACTCTGGTCGGACACGGCATCCTAGCTCTGGCATTCTAGACACTCTGGTCAGACACGGCATCCGAGCTCTGGCATTCTAAATAATCTGGTCGGACACGGCATCCTAGCTCTGGCATTCTAAACACTCTGGTCGGACAGGGCATCCTAGCTCTGGCATTCTAAACACTCTGGTCGGACACGGCATCCTAGCTCTGGCATTCAAAACACTCTGGTCGGACACGGCATCCTAGCTCTGGCATTCTAAAGACTCTGGTCGGACACGGCATCCTAGCTCTGGCATTCTAAACTCTCTGGTCGGACACGGCATCCAAGCTCTGGCATTCTAAACACTCTGGTCGGACACGGCATCCTAGCTCTGGCATTCTAGACACTCTGGTCGGACACGGCATCCTAGCTCTGGCATTCTAGACACTCTGGTCGGACACGGCATCCTGGCTCTGGCATTCTAAACACTCTGGTCAGACACGGCATCCTGGCTCTGGCATTCTAAACACTCTGGTCAGACACGGCATTCTGGCTCTGGCATTCTAAACACTCTGGTGGGACACGGCATCCTGGCTGTGGCATTCAAAACACTCTTGTCAGACACGGCATCCTGGCTCTGGCATTCTAAACACTCTGGTCGGACACGGCATCCTGACTCTGGCATTCTAAACACTCTGGTCGGACACGGCATCCTGACTCTGGCATTCTAAACACTCTGGTCGGACACGGCGTCCTGGCTGTGGCATTCTAAACACTCTGGTTGGACACGGCATCCTGGCTCTGGCATTCTAAACACTCTGGTCGGACACGGCATCCTTGCTCTGGCATTCTAAACACTCTGGTCGGACACGGCATCCTGGCTCTGGCCATCTACATTCTCTGGACAGACACGGCATCCTAGCTCTGGCATTCTAGACACTCTGGACAGACACGGCATCCGAGCTCGGGCATTGTAGATACTCTGGTCAGACACGGCTCCCTAGCTCTGGCATTCTAGATACTCTGGTCAGACACGGCATCCTAGCTCTGGCATTCTAAATAATCTGGTCGGACACGGCATCCTAGCTCTGGCATTCTAAACACTCTGGTGGGACACGGCATCCTGGCTGTGGCATTCAAAACACTCTTGTCAGACACGGCATCCTGGCTCTGGCATTCTAAACACTCTGGTCGGACACGGCATCCTGACTCTGGCATTCTAAACACTCTGGTCGGACACGGCATCCTGACTCTGGCATTCTAAACACTCTGGTCGGACACGGCGTCCTGGCTGTGGCATTCTAAACACTCTGGTTGGACACGGCATCCTGGCTCTGGCATTCTAAACACTCTGGTCGGACACGGCATCCTTGCTCTGGCATTCTAAACACTCTGGTCGGACACGGCATCCTGGCTCTGGCCATCTACATTCTCTGGACAGACACGGCATCCTAGCTCTGGCATTCTAGACACTCTGGACAGACACGGCATCCGAGCTCGGGCATTGTAGATACTCTGGTCAGACACGGCTCCCTAGCTCTGGCATTCTAGATACTCTGGTCAGACACGGCATCCTAGCTCTGGCATTCTAAATAATCTGGTCGGACACGGCATCCTAGCTCTGGCATTCTAAACACTCTGGTCGGACAGGGCATCCTAGCTCTGGCATTCTAAACACTCTGGTCGGACACGGCATCCTAGCTCTGGCATTCAAAACACTCTGGTCGGACACGGCATCCGAGCTCTGGCATTCTAGACACTCTGGTCAGACACGGCATCCGAGCTCTGGCATTCTAGACACTCTGGTCAGACACGGCATCCGAGCTCTGGCATTCTAGACACTCTGGTCAGACACGGCATCCGAGCTCTGGCATTCTAGATACACTGGTCAGACACGGCATCTGAGCTCTGGCATTCTAGACACTCTGGTCAGACACGGCATCCGAGCTCTGGCATTCTAGATACTCTGGTCAGACACGGCACCCTAGCTCTGGCTTTCTAGACACTCTGGTCAGACACGGCATCCGAGCTCGGGCATTCTAGATACCCTGGTCAGACACGGCTCCCTAGCACTGGCATTCTAGATACTCTGGTCAGACACGGCATCCTAGCTCTGGCATTCTAAATAATCTGGTCAGACACGGCATCCTAGCTCTGGCATTCTAAATAATCTGGTCGGACACGGCATCCTAGCTCTGGCATTCTAAACACTCTGGTCGGACAGGGCATCCTAGCTCTGGCATTCTAAACACTCTGCTCGGACACGGCATCCTAGCTCTGGCATTCAAAACACTCTGGTCGGACACGGCATCCGAGCTCTGGCATTCTAGACACTCTGGTCAGACACGGCATCCGAGCTCTGGCATTCTAGACACTCTGGTCAGACACGGCATCCGAGCTCTGGCATTCTAGATACACTGGTCAGACACGGCATCTGAGCTCTGGCATTCTAGACACTCTGGTCAGACACGGCATCCGAGCTCTGGCATTCTAGATACTCTGGTCAGACACGGCATCCTAGCTCTGGCTTTCTAGACACTCTGGTCAGACACGGCATCCGAGCTCGGGCATTCTAGATACCCTGGTCAGACACGGCTCCCTAGCTCTGGCATTCTAGATACTCTGGTCGGACACGGCATCCTAGCTCTGGCATTCTAAACTCTCTGGTCGGACACGGCATCCAAGCTCTGGCATTCTAAACACTCTGGTCGGACACGGCATCCTAGCTCTGGCATTCTAGACACTCTGGTCGGACACGGCATCCTAGCTCTGGCATTCTAGACACTCTGGTCGGACACGGCATCCTGGCTCTGGCATTCTAAACACTCTGGTCAGACACGGCATCCTGGCTCTGGCATTCTAAACACTCTGGTCGGACACGGCATTCTGGCTCTGGCATTCTAAACACTCTGGTGGGACACGGCATCCTGGCTGTGGCATTCAAAACACTCTTGTCAGACACGGCATCCTGGCTCTGGCATTCTAAACACTCTGGTCGGACACGGCATCCTGACTCTGGCATTCTAAACACTCTGGTCGGACACGGCATCCTGACTCTGGCATTCTAAACACTCTGGTCGGACACGGCGTCCTGGCTGTGGCATTCTAAACACTCTGGTTGGACACGGCATCCTGGCTCTGGCATTCTAAACACTCTGGTCGGACACGGCATCCTTGCTCTGGCATTCTAAACACTCTGGTCGGACACGGCATCCTGGCTCTGGCCATCTACATTCTCTGGACAGACACGGCATCCTAGCTCTGGCATTCTAGACACTCTGGACAGACACGGCATCCGAGCTCGGGCATTGTAGATACTCTGGTCAGACACGGCTCCCTAGCTCTGGCATTCTAGATACTCTGGTCAGACACGGCATCCTAGCTCTGGCATTCTAAATAATCTGGTCGGACACGGCATCCTTGCTCTGGCATTCTAAACACTCTGGTCGGACACGGCATCCTGGCTCTGGCCATCTACATTCTCTGGACAGCCACGGCATCCTAGCTCTGGCATTCTAGACACTCTGGACAGACACGGCATCCGAGCTCGGGCATTGTAGATACTCTGGTCAGACACGGCTCCCTAGCTCTGGCATTCTAGATACTCTGGTCAGACACGGCATCCTAGCTCTGGCATTCTAAATAATCTGGTCGGACACGGCATCCTAGCTCTGGCATTCTAAACACTCTGGTCGGACAGGGCATCCTAGCTCTGGCATTCTAAACACTCTGCTCGGACACGGCATCCTAGCTCTGGCATTCAAAACACTCTGGTCGGACACGGCATCCGAGCTCTGGCATTCTAGACACTCTGGTCAGACACGGCATCCGAGCTCTGGCATTCTAGACACTCTGGTCAGACACGGCATCCGAGCTCTGGCATTCTAGATACACTGGTCAGACACGGCATCTGAGCTCTGGCATTCTAGACACTCTGGTCAGACACGGCATCCGAGCTCTGGCATTCTAGATACTCTGGTCAGACACGGCACCCTAGCTCTGGCTTTCTAGACACTCTGGTCAGACACGGCATCCGAGCTCGGGCATTCTAGATACCCTGGTCAGACACGGCTCCCTAGCTCTGGCATTCTAGATACTCTGGTCCGTCACGGCACCATAGCTCTGGCATTGCAGATACTCTGGTCGGACACGGCATCCTAGCTCTGGCCTTCTAAACACTCTGGTCGGACACGGCATCCTAGCTCTGGCATTCTAGACACTCTGGTCAGACACGGCATCCGAGCTCTGGCATTCTAGATACTCTGGTCAGACACGGCACCCTAGCTCTGGCATTCTAGACACTCTGGTCAGACACGGCATCCGGGCTCTGGCATTCTAGACACTCTGGTCAGACACGGCATCCGAGCTCTGGCATTCTAGATACACTGGTCAGACACGGCATCTGAGCTCTGGCATTCTAGACACTCTGGTCAGACACGGCATCCGAGCTCTGGCATTCTAGATACTCTGGTCAGACACGGCACCCTAGCTCTGGCATTCTAGACACTCTGGTCAGACACGGCATCCGAGCTCGGGCATTCTAGATACTCTGGTCAGACACGGCTCCCTAGCTCTGGCATTCTAGATACTCTGGTCCGTCACGGCACCATAGCTCTGGCATTGCAGATACTCTGGTCAGACACGGCATCCTAGCTCTGGCCTTCTAAACACTCTGGTCGGACACGGCATCCTAGCTCTGGCATTCTAGACACTCTGGTCAGACACGGCATCCGAGCTCTGGCATTCTAGATACTCTGGTCAGACACGGCATCCTAGCTCTGGCCTTCTAAACACTCTGGTCGGACACGGCATCCTAGCTCTGGCATTCTAGACACTCTGGTCAGACACGGCATCCGAGCTCTGGCATTCTAAATAATCTGGTCGGACACGGCATCCTAGCTCTGGCATTCTAAACACTCTGGTCGGACAGGGCATCCTAGCTCTGGCATTCTAAACACTCTGGTCGAACACGGCATCCTAGCTCTGGCATTCAAAACACTCTGGTCGGACACGGCATCCTAGCTCTGGCATTCTAAACACTCTGGTCGGACACGGCATACTAGCTCTGGCATTCTAAACTCTCTGGTCGGACACGGCATCCAAGCTCTGGCATTCTAAACACTCTGGTCGGACACGGCATCCTAGCTCTGGCATTCTAGACACTCTGGTCGGACACGGCATCCTAGCTCTGGCATTCTAGACACTCTGGTCGGACACGGCATCCTGGCTCTGGCATTCTAAACAATCTGGTCGGACACGGCATCCTGGCTCTGGCGTTCTAAACACTCTGGTAGGACACGGCATCCTGGCTCTGGCATTCTAAACACTCTGGTCAGACACGGCATCCTGGCTCTGGCATTCTAAACACTCTGGTCGGACACGGCATCCTGGCTCTGGCATTCTAAACACTCTGGTGGGACACGGCATCCTGGCTGTGGCATTCAAAACACTCTTGTCAGACACGGCATCCTGGCTCTGGCATTCTAAACACTCTGGTCGGACACGGCATCCTGACTCTGGCATTCTAAACACTCTGGTCGGACACGGCGTCCTGGCTGTGGCATTCTAAACACTCTGGTCGGACACGGCATCCTGGCTCTGGAATTCTAAACACTCTGGTCGGACACGGCATCCTTGCTCTGGCATTCTAAACACTCTGGTCGGACACGGCATCCTGGCTCTGGCCATCTACATACTCTGGACAGACACGGCATCCTAGCTCTGGCATTCTAGACACTCTGGACAGACACGGCATCCGAGCTCGGGCATTGTAGATACTCTGGTCAGACACGGCTCCCTAGCTCTGGCATTCTAGATACTCTGGTCAGACACGGCATCCTAGCTCTGGCATTCTAAATAATCTGGTCGGACACGGCATCCTAGCTCTGGCATTCTAAACACTCTGGTCGTACAGGGCATCCTAGCTCTGGCATTCTAAACACTCTGGTCGGACACGGCATCCTAGCTCTGGCATTCAAAACACTCTGGTCGGACACGGCATCCTAGCTCTGGCATTCTAAACACTCTGGTCGGACACGGCATCCTAGCTCTGGCATTCTAAACTCTCTGGTCGGACACGGCATCCAAGCTCTGGCATTCTAAACACTCTGGTCGGACACGGCATCCTAGCTCTGGCATTCTAGACACTCTGGTCGGACACGGCATCCTAGCTCTGGCATTCTAGACACTCTGGTCGGACACGGCATCCTGGCTCTGGCATTCTAAACAATCTGGTCGGACACGGCATCCTGGCTCTGGCGTTCTAAACACTCTGGTAGGACACGGCATCCTGGCTCTGGCATTCTAAACACTCTGGTCAGACACGGCATCCTGGCTCTGGCATTCTAAACACTCTGGTCGGACACGGCATCCTGGCTCTGGCATTCTAAACACTCTGGTGGGACACGGCATCCTGGCTGTGGCATTCTAAACACTCTTGTCAGACACGGCATCCTGGCTCTGGCATTCTAAACACTCTGGTCGGACACGGCATCCTGACTCTGGCATTCTAAACACTCTGGTCGGATACGGCGTCCTGGCTGTGGCATTCTAAACACTCTGGTCGGACACGGCATCCTGGCTCTGGCATTCTAAACACTCTGGTCGGACACGGCATCCTTGCTCTGGCATTCTAAACACTCTGGTCGGACACGGCATCCTGGCTCTGGCCATCTACATACTCTGGACAGACACGGCATCCTAGCTCTGGCATTCTAGACACTCTGGACAGACACGGCATCCGAGATCGGGCATTGTAGATACTCTGGTCAGACACGGCTCCCTAGCTCTGGCATTCTAGATTCTCTGGTCAGACACGGCATCCTAGCTCTGGCCTAATGGATACTCTGGTCGGACACGGCATCCTAGCTCTGGCATTCAAAACACTCTGGTCGGACACGGCATCCAAGCTCTAACATTCTAAACACTCTGGTCGGACACGGCAACCTGGCTCTGGCATTTAAAACACTCTGGTCGGACACGGCATCCTGGCTCTGGCATTCTAAACACTCTGGTCGGACACGGCATCCTGGCACTGGCAATCTAAACACTCTGGTAGGACACGGCATCTTAGCTCTGGCATTCTAGACACTCTGGTCGGACACGGCATCCTGGCTCTGGCATTCTAAACAATCTGGTCGGACACGGCATCCTGGCTCTGGCATTCTAAACACTCTGGTCAGACACGGCATCCTGGCACTGGCATTCTAAACACTCTGGTCGGACACGGCATCCTGGCTCTGGCATTCTAAACACTCTGGTCGGACACGGCATCCTGGCTGTGGCATTCTAAACACTCTTGTCAGACACGGCATCCTCGCTCTGGCATTCTAGACACTCTGGTCGGACACGGCATCCTGGCTCTGGCATTCTAAACAATCTAGTCGGACAAGGCATCCTGGCTCTGGCATTCTAAACACTCTGGTCAGACACGGCATCCTGGCTCTGGCCTTCTACATACTCTGGACAGACAAGGCATTCTAGCTCTGGCCTTCTAGATACTCTGGTCGGACACGGCATGCTAGCTCTGGCCTTCTAAACACACTGATCGGATACGGCATCCTAGCTCTGGCATTCTAGACACTCTGTTCAGACACGGCATCCGAGCTCTGGCATTCTAGACACTCTGGTCAGACACGGCATCCGAGCTCTGGCATTCTAGACACTCTGGTCTGACACGGCATCCGAGCTCTGGCATTCTAGACACTCTGGTCAGACACGGCATCCGAGCTCTGGCATTCTAGATACACTGGTCAGACACGGCATCTGAGCTCTGGCATTCTAGACACTCTGGTCAGACACGGCATCCGAGCTCTGGCATTCTAGATACTCTGGTCAGACACGGCTCCCTAGCTCTGGCTTTCTAGACACTCTGGTCAGACACGGCATCCGAGCTCGGGAATTCTAGATACCCTGGTCAGACACGGCTCCCTAGCTCTGGCATTCTAGATACTCTGGTCCGTCACGGCACCATAGCTCTGGCATTGCAGATACTCTGGTCAGACACGGCATCCTAGCTCTGGCCTTCTAAACACTCTGGTCGGACACGGCATCCGAGCTCTGGCATTCTAGACACTCTGGTCAGACACGGCATCCGAGCTCTGGCATTCTAGACACTCTGGTCGGACACGGCATCCTGGCTCTGGCATTCTAAACACTCTGGTCAGACATGGCATCCTGGCTCTGGCATTCTAAACACTCTGGTCGGACACGGCATCCTGGCTCTGGCATTTTAACTACTCTGGTCGGACACGGCATCCTGGCTCTGGCATTCTAATCACTCTGGTCGGACACGGCATCCTGGCTCTGGCCTTCAAACTACTCTGGTCAGACACGGCATCCTGGCTCTGGCATTCTAACTACTCTGGTCGGACACGGCTTCCTGGCTCTGGCATTCTACCTTCTCTGGTCTGACACAGCATCCTGGCTCTGGCATTCTAACTACTCTGGTCGGACACAGCATCCTAGCTCTGGCACTTTAACTACTCTGGTCGGACACGGCATCCTAGCTCTGGCATTCTAAACACTCTGGTCGGACACGGCATCCTAGCTCTGGCACTCTAAACATTCTGGTCGGACACGGCATCCTAGCTCTGGCATTCTAGACACTCTGGTCGGACACGGCATCCAAGCTCTGGCATTCTAGACAATCTGGTCGGACACATCATCTTAGCTCTGGCTTTCTAGACACTCTGGTCAGACACGGCATCCTAGCTCAGACATTTTAGACACTCTGGTCAGACACGGCACCCTAGTTCTGGCATTCTAGACACTCTGGTCAGAGACGGCATCCTAGTTCTGGCATGCAAGACGCTCTGGTCGGACACGGCATCCTAGTTCTGGCATTCTAGACACTCTGGTCGGACACGGCATCTTCGCTCTGGCATTTTAGACACTCTCGTCGGACACGGCATCCTAGCTCTGGTATTCTAGACACTCTGGTCGGACACGGCATCCTAGCTCTGGCATTCTAGACACTCTGTTCGGACACGGCAACCTAGCTCTGGCTTTCCAGACACTCTGGTCGGACACGACATGCTAGCTCTGGCATTCTAGATACTCTGGTCGGACACGGCACCTAGCTCTGGCATTCTAAATACTCTGGTGGGACATGGCATGCTAGCTCTGGCATTCTAGATAATCTGGTCGGACACGGCATCCTGGCTCTGGCATTTTAAACACTCTGGTCGGACACGGCATCCTGGCTCTGGCATTCAAACTACTCTGGTCAGACACGGCATCCTGGCTCTGGCATTCTAACTACTCTGGTCGGACACGGCATCCTGGCTCTGGCATTCTACCTTCTCTGGTCTGACACGGCATCCTGGTTCTGGCATTCTAACTACTCTGGTCGGACACAGCATCCTAGCTCTGGCAATTTAACTACTCTGGTCGGACACGGCATTCTAGCTCTTCATTCTAACTACTCTGGTCGGACACGGCATCCTAGCTCTGGCATTCTAAACACTCTGGACGGACACAGCATCCTAGCTCTGGCATTCTAAACACTCTGGTCGGACACGGCATCCTAGCTCTGGCATTCTAAACACTCTGGTCGGACACGGCATACTAGCTCTGGCATTCTAGACACTCTGGTCGGACACGGCATCTTAGCTCTGGCATTCTAGACACTCTGGTCAGACACGGCATCCTAGCTCAGGCATTTTAGACACTCTGGTCAGACACGGCATCCTAGTTCTGGCATTCTAGACACTCTGGTCAGAGACGGCATCCTAGTTCTGGCATGCAAGACACTCTGGTCGGACACGGCATCCTAGTTCTGGCATTCTTGACACTCTCGTCGGACACGGCATCCTAGCTCTGTTATTCTAGACACTCTGGTCGGACACGGCATCCTAGCTCTGGCATTCTAGACACTCTGGTCGGACATGGCATACTAGCTCTGGCATTCTAGACACTCTGTTCGGACACGGCAACCTAGCTCTGGCATTCTAGACACTCTGGTCGGACACGGCATGCTAGCTCTGGCATTCCAGACACTCTGGTCGGACACGGCATGCTAGCTCTGGCATTCTAGATACTCTGGTCGGACACGGCATCCTAGCTCTGGCATTCTAAATACTCTGGTCGGACACGGCATGCTAGCTCTGGCATTATAGATAATCTGGTCGGACACGGCATCCTGGCTCTGGCATTCTAAACACTCTGGTCGGACACGGCATCCTGGCTCTGGCATTCTAAACACTCTGGTCGGACACGGCATCCTGGCTCTGGCATTCTAAACACTCTGGTCGGACACGGCATCCTAGCTCTGGCATTCTAAACACTCTGGTCGGACACGGCATCCTGGCTCTGGCATTCTAAACACTCTGGTCAGACATGGCATCCTGGCTCTGGCATTTTAACTACTGTGGTCGGACACGGCATCCTGGCTCTGGCATTCTAATCACTCTGGTCGGACACGGCACCCTGGCTCTGGCCTTCAAACTGCTCTGGTCAGACACGGCATCCTGGCTCTGGCATTCTACCTTCTCTGGTATGACACGGCATCCTGGCTCTGGCATTCTAACTACTCTGGTCTGACACAGCATCCTAGCTCTGGCATTTTAACTACTCTGGTCGGACACGGCATTCTAGCTCTTCATTCTAACTACTCTGGTCGGACACGGCATCCTAGCTCTGGCATTCTAAACACTCTGGACGGACACAGCATCCTAGCTCTGGCATTCTAAACACTCTGGACGGACACGGCATCCTAGCTCTGGCATTCTAAACACTCTTGTCAGACACGGCATCCTAGCTCTGGCATTCTAAACACTCTGGTCGGACACGGCATCCTGGCTGTGGCATTCTAAACACTCTGGTCGGACACGGCATCCTGGCTCTGGCATTCTAAACACTCTGGTCGGACACGGCATCCTGGCTCTGGCATTCTAAACACTCTGGTCAGACATGGCATCCTGGGTCTGGCATTTTAACTACTGTGGTCGGACACGGCATCCTGGCTCTGGCCTTCAAACTGCTCTGGTCAGACACGGCATACTGGCTCTGGCATTCTACCTTCTCTGGTCTGACACGGCATCCTGGCTCTGGCATTCTAACTACTCTGGTCTGACACAGCATCCTAGCTCTGGCATTTTAACTACTCTGGATGGACACGGCATTCTAGCTCTTCATTCTAACTACTCTGGTCGGACACGGCATCCTAGCTCTGGCATTCTAAACACTCTGGTCGGACATGGCATCCTGGCTCTGGCATTCTAAACACTCTGGTCGGACACGGCATCCTGGCTCCGGCATTCTAAACACTCTGGTCAGACATGGCATCCTGGCTCTGGCATTTTAACTACTCTGGTCAGACATGGCATCCTGGCTCTGGCATTTGAACTACTGTGGTCGGACACGGCATCCTGGCTCTGGCATTCTAATCACTCTGGTCGGACACGGCACCCTGGCTCTGGCCTTCAAACTGCTCTGGTCAGACACGGCATCCTGGCTCTGGCATTCTACCTTCTCTGGTCTGACACGGCATCCTGGCTCTGGCATTCTAACTACTCTGGTCAGACACGGCATCCTGGCTCTGGCATTCTACCTTCTCTGGTCTGACACGGCATCCTGGCTCTGGCATTCTAACTACTCTGGTCTGACACAGCATCCTAGCTCTGGCATTCTAAACACTCTGGTCGGACACGGCATCCTGGCTGTGGCATTCTAAACACTCTTGTCAGACACGGCATCCTCGCTCTGGCATTCTAGACACTCTGGTCGGACACGGCATCCTGGCTCTGGCATTCTAAACAATCTAGTCGGACAAGGCATCCTGGCTCTGGCATTCTAAACACTCTGGTCAGACACGGCATCCTGGCTCTGGCCTTCTACATACTCTGGACAGACAAGGCATTCTAGCTCTGGCCTTCTAGATACTCTGGTCGGACACGGCATGCTAGCTCTGGCCTTCTAAACACACTGATCGGATACGGCATCCTAGCTCTGGCATTCTAGACACTCTGTTCAGACACGGCATCCGAGCTCTGGCATTCTAGACACTCTGGTCAGACACGGCATCCGAGCTCTGGCATTCTAGACACTCTGGTCTGACACGGCATCCGAGCTCTGGCATTCTAGACACTCTGGTCAGACACGGCATCCGAGCTCTGGCATTCTAGATACACTGGTCAGACACGGCATCTGAGCTCTGGCATTCTAGACACTCTGGTCAGACACGGCATCCGAGCTCTGGCATTCTAGATACTCTGGTCAGACACGGCTCCCTAGCTCTGGCTTTCTAGACACTCTGGTCAGACACGGCATCCGAGCTCGGGAATTCTAGATACCCTGGTCAGACACGGCTCCCTAGCTCTGGCATTCTAGATACTCTGGTCCGTCACGGCACCATAGCTCTGGCATTGCAGATACTCTGGTCAGACACGGCATCCTAGCTCTGGCCTTCTAAACACTCTGGTCGGACACGGCATCCGAGCTCTGGCATTCTAGACACTCTGGTCAGACACGGCATCCGAGCTCTGGCATTCTAGACACTCTGGTCGGACACGGCATCCTGGCTCTGGCATTCTAAACACTCTGGTCAGACATGGCATCCTGGCTCTGGCATTCTAAACACTCTGGTCGGACACGGCATCCTGGCTCTGGCATTTTAACTACTCTGGTCGGACACGGCATCCTGGCTCTGGCATTCTAATCACTCTGGTCGGACACGGCATCCTGGCTCTGGCCTTCAAACTACTCTGGTCAGACACGGCATCCTGGCTCTGGCATTCTAACTACTCTGGTCGGACACGGCTTCCTGGCTCTGGCATTCTACCTTCTCTGGTCTGACACAGCATCCTGGCTCTGGCATTCTAACTACTCTGGTCGGACACAGCATCCTAGCTCTGGCACTTTAACTACTCTGGTCGGACACGGCATCCTAGCTCTGGCATTCTAAACACTCTGGTCGGACACGGCATCCTAGCTCTGGCACTCTAAACATTCTGGTCGGACACGGCATCCTAGCTCTGGCATTCTAGACACTCTGGTCGGACACGGCATCCAAGCTCTGGCATTCTAGACAATCTGGTCGGACACATCATCTTAGCTCTGGCTTTCTAGACACTCTGGTCAGACACGGCATCCTAGCTCAGACATTTTAGACACTCTGGTCAGACACGGCACCCTAGTTCTGGCATTCTAGACACTCTGGTCAGAGACGGCATCCTAGTTCTGGCATGCAAGACGCTCTGGTCGGACACGGCATCCTAGTTCTGGCATTCTAGACACTCTGGTCGGACACGGCATCTTCGCTCTGGCATTTTAGACACTCTCGTCGGACACGGCATCCTAGCTCTGGTATTCTAGACACTCTGGTCGGACACGGCATCCTAGCTCTGGCATTCTAGACACTCTGTTCGGACACGGCAACCTAGCTCTGGCTTTCCAGACACTCTGGTCGGACACGACATGCTAGCTCTGGCATTCTAGATACTCTGGTCGGACACGGCACCTAGCTCTGGCATTCTAAATACTCTGGTGGGACATGGCATGCTAGCTCTGGCATTCTAGATAATCTGGTCGGACACGGCATCCTGGCTCTGGCATTTTAAACACTCTGGTCGGACACGGCATCCTGGCTCTGGCATTCTAAACACTCTGGTCGGACACGGCATCTTGGCTGTGGCATTCTAAACACTCTGGTCGGACACGGCATCCTGGCTCTGGCATTCTAAACACTCTGGTCGGACACGGCATCCTGGCTCTGGCATTCTAAACACTCTGGTCAGACATGGCATCCTGGCTCTGGCATTCTAAACACTCTGGTCGGACACGGCATCCTGGCTCTGGCATTTTAACTACTCTGGTCGGACACGGCATCCTGGCTCTGGCATTCTAATCACTCTGGTCGGACACGGCATCCTGGCTCTGGCCTTCAAACTACTCTGGTCAGACACGGCATCCTGGCTCTGGCATTCTAACTACTCTGGTCGGACACGGCTTCCTGGCTCTGGCATTCTACCTTCTCTGGTCTGACACGGCATCCTGGCTCTGGCATTCTAACTACTCTGGTCGGACACAGCATCCTAGCTCTGGCATTTTAACTACTCTGGTCGGACACGGCATTCTAGCTCTGGCATTCTAAACACTCTGGACGGACACAGCATCCTAGCTCTGGCATTCTAAACACTCTGGTCGGACACGGCATCCTAGCTCTGGCATTCTAAACACTCTGGTCGGACACGGCATCCTAGCTCTGGCATTCTAAACACTCTGGTCGGACACATCATCCTAGCTCTGGCATTCTAGACACTCTGGTCGGACACGGCATCTTACCTCTGGCATTCTAGACACTCTGGTCAGACACGGCATCCTAGCTCAGGCATTTTATACACTCTGGTCAGACACGGCATCCTAGTTCTGGCATTCTAGACACTCTGGTCAGAGACGGCATCCTAGTTCTGGCATGCAAGACACTCTGGTCGGACACGGCATCTTCGCTCTGGCATTTTAGACACTCTGGTCGGACACGGCATCCTAGTTCTGGCATTCCAGACACTCTCGTCGGACACGGCATCCTAGCTCTGGTATTCTAGACACTCTGGTCGGACACGGCATCCTAGCTCTGGCATTCTAGACACTCTGGTCGGACATGGCATCCTAGCTCTGGCATTCTAGACACTCTGTTCGGACACGGCAACCTAGCTCTGGCATTCTAGACACTCTGGTCGGACACGGCATGCTAGCTCTGGCATTCCAGACACTCAGGTCGGACACGGCATGCTAGCTCTGGCATTCTAGATACTCTGGTCGGACACGGCATCCTAGCTCTGGCATTCTAAATACTCTGGTCGGACATGGCATGCTAGCTCTGGCATTATAGATAATCTGGTCGGACACGGCATCCTGGCTCTGGCATTCTAAACACTCTGGTCGGACACGGCATCCTGGCTCTGGCATTCTAAACACTCTGGTCGGACACGGCATCCTGGCTCTGGCATTCTAAACACTCTGGTCGGACACGGCATCCTGGCTCTGGCATTCTAAACACTCTGGTCAGACATGGCATCCTGGCTCTGGCATTTTAACTACTGTGGTCGGACACGGCATCCTGGCTCTGGCATTCTAATCACTCTGGTCGGACACGGCACCCTGGCTCTGGCCTTCAAACTGCTCTGGTCGGACACGGCATTCTAGCTCTTCATTCTAACTACTCTGGTCGGACACGGCATCATAGCTCTGGCATTCTAAACACTCTGGACGGACACGGCATCCTAGCTCTGGCATTCTAAACACTCTGGTCGGACACGGCATCCTAGCTCTGGCATTCTAAACACTCTGGTCGGACACGGCATCCTAGCTCTGGCATTCTAAACACTCTGGTCGGACACGGCATCCTAGCTCTGGCATTCTAGACACTCTGGTCGGACACGGCATCCTAGCTCTGGCATTCTAGACACTCTGGTCGGACACGGCATTTTAGCTCTGGCATTCTAGACACTCTGGTCAGACACGGCATCCTAGCTCAGGCATTCTAGACACTCTGGTCATGACACGGCATCCTAGTTCTGGCGTTCTAGACACTCTGGTCAGAGACGGCATCCTAGTTCTGGCATGCAAGACACTCTGGTCGGACACGGCATCCTAGTTCTGGCATTCTAGACACTCTGGTCGGACACGGCATCTTCGCTCTGGCATTTTAGACACTCTGGTCGGACACGGCATCCTAGTTCTGGCATTCTAGACACTCTCGTCGGACACGGCATCCTAGCTCTGGTATTCTAGACACTCTGGTCAGACACGGCATCCTAGTTCTGGCATTCTAGACACTCTCGTCGGACACGGCATCCTAGCTCTGGTATTCTAGACACTCTGGTCAGACACGGCATCCTAGCTCTGGCATTCTAGACACTCTAGTCGGACACGGCATCCTGGCTCTGGCATTTTAACTACTCTGGTCGGACACGGCATCCTGGCTCTGGCATTCTAATCACTCTGGTCGGACACGGCATCCTGGCTCTGGCCTTCAAACTACTCTGGTCAGACACGGCATCCTGGCTCTGGCATTCTAACTACTCTGGTCGGACACGGCATCCTGGCTCTGGCATTCTACCTTCTCTGGTCTGACACGGCATCCTGGTTCTGGCATTCTAACTACTCTGGTCGGACACAGCATCCTAGCTCTGGCAATTTAACTACTCTGGTCGGACACGGCATTCTAGCTCTTCATTCTAACTACTCTGGTCGGACACGGCATCCTAGCTCTGGCATTCTAAACACTCTGGACGGACACAGCATCCTAGCTCTGGCATTCTAAACACTCTGGTCGGACACGGCATCCTAGCTCTGGCATTCTAAACACTCTGGTCGGACACGGCATACTAGCTCTGGCATTCTAGACACTCTGGTCGGACACGGCATCTTAGCTCTGGCATTCTAGACACTCTGGTCAGACACGGCATCCTAGCTCAGGCATTTTAGACACTCTGGTCAGACACGGCATCCTAGTTCTGGCATTCTAGACACTCTGGTCAGAGACGGCATCCTAGTTCTGGCATGCAAGACACTCTGGTCGGACACGGCATCCTAGTTCTGGCATTCTTGACACTCTCGTCGGACACGGCATCCTAGCTCTGTTATTCTAGACACTCTGGTCGGACACGGCATCCTAGCTCTGGCATTCTAGACACTCTGGTCGGACATGGCATACTAGCTCTGGCATTCTAGACACTCTGTTCGGACACGGCAACCTAGCTCTGGCATTCTAGACACTCTGGTCGGACACGGCATGCTAGCTCTGGCATTCCAGACACTCTGGTCGGACACGGCATGCTAGCTCTGGCATTCTAGATACTCTGGTCGGACACGGCATCCTAGCTCTGGCATTCTAAATACTCTGGTCGGACACGGCATGCTAGCTCTGGCATTATAGATAATCTGGTCGGACACGGCATCCTGGCTCTGGCATTCTAAACACTCTGGTCGGACACGGCATCCTGGCTCTGGCATTCTAAACACTCTGGTCGGACACGGCATCCTGGCTCTGGCATTCTAAACACTCTGGTCGGACACGGCATCCTAGCTCTGGCATTCTAAACACTCTGGTCGGACACGGCATCCTGGCTCTGGCATTCTAAACACTCTGGTCAGACATGGCATCCTGGCTCTGGCATTTTAACTACTGTGGTCGGACACGGCATCCTGGCTCTGGCATTCTAATCACTCTGGTCGGACACGGCACCCTGGCTCTGGCCTTCAAACTGCTCTGGTCAGACACGGCATCCTGGCTCTGGCATTCTACCTTCTCTGGTATGACACGGCATCCTGGCTCTGGCATTCTAACTACTCTGGTCTGACACAGCATCCTAGCTCTGGCATTTTAACTACTCTGGTCGGACACGGCATTCTAGCTCTTCATTCTAACTACTCTGGTCGGACACGGCATCCTAGCTCTGGCATTCTAAACACTCTGGACGGACACAGCATCCTAGCTCTGGCATTCTAAACACTCTGGACGGACACGGCATCCTAGCTCTGGCATTCTAAACACTCTTGTCAGACACGGCATCCTAGCTCTGGCATTCTAAACACTCTGGTCGGACACGGCATCCTGGCTGTGGCATTCTAAACACTCTGGTCGGACACGGCATCCTGGCTCTGGCATTCTAAACACTCTGGTCGGACACGGCATCCTGGCTCTGGCATTCTAAACACTCTGGTCAGACATGGCATCCTGGGTCTGGCATTTTAACTACTGTGGTCGGACACGGCATCCTGGCTCTGGCCTTCAAACTGCTCTGGTCAGACACGGCATACTGGCTCTGGCATTCTACCTTCTCTGGTCTGACACGGCATCCTGGCTCTGGCATTCTAACTACTCTGGTCTGACACAGCATCCTAGCTCTGGCATTTTAACTACTCTGGATGGACACGGCATTCTAGCTCTTCATTCTAACTACTCTGGTCGGACACGGCATCCTAGCTCTGGCATTCTAAACACTCTGGTCGGACATGGCATCCTGGCTCTGGCATTCTAAACACTCTGGTCGGACACGGCATCCTGGCTCCGGCATTCTAAACACTCTGGTCAGACATGGCATCCTGGCTCTGGCATTTTAACTACTCTGGTCAGACATGGCATCCTGGCTCTGGCATTTGAACTACTGTGGTCGGACACGGCATCCTGGCTCTGGCATTCTAATCACTCTGGTCGGACACGGCACCCTGGCTCTGGCCTTCAAACTGCTCTGGTCAGACACGGCATCCTGGCTCTGGCATTCTACCTTCTCTGGTCTGACACGGCATCCTGGCTCTGGCATTCTAACTACTCTGGTCAGACACGGCATCCTGGCTCTGGCATTCTACCTTCTCTGGTCTGACACGGCATCCTGGCTCTGGCATTCTAACTACTCTGGTCTGACACAGCATCCTAGCTCTGGCATTTTAACTACTCTGGTCGGACACGGCATTCTAGCTCTTCATTCTAACTACTCTGGTCGGACACGGCATCCTAGCTCTGGCATTCTAAACACTATGGACGGACACGGCATCCTAGCTCTGGCATTCTAAACACTCTTGTCAGACACGGCATCCTAGCTCTGGCATTCTAAACACTCTGGTCGGACACGGCATCCTGGCTGTGGCATTCTAAACACTCTGGTCGGACACGGCATCCTGGCTCTGGCATTCTAAACACTCTGGTCGGACACGGCATCCTGGCTCTGGCATTCTAAACACTCTGGTCAGACATGGCATCCTGGGTCTGGCATTTTAACTACTGTGGTCGGACACGGCATCCTGGCTCTGGCCTTCAAACTGCTCTGGTCAGACACGGCATACTGGCTCTGGCATTCTACCTTCTCTGGTCTGACACGGCATCCTGGCTCTGGCATTCTAACTACTCTGGTCTGACACAGCATCCTAGCTCTGGCATTTTAACTACTCTGGATGGACACGGCATTCTAGCTCTTCATTCTAACTACTCTGGTCGGACACGGCATCCTAGCTCTGGCATTCTAAACACTCTGGTCGGACACGGCATCCTGGCTGTGGCATTCTAAACACTCTGGTCGGACACGGCATCCTGGCTCTGGCATTCTAAACACTCTGGTCGGACACGGCATCCTGGCTCTGGCATTCTAAACACTCTGGTCAGACATGGCATCCTGGCTCTGGCATTTTAACTACTCTGGTCGGACACGGCATCCTGGCTCTGGCATTCTAACTACTCTGGTCGGACACGGCACCCTGGCTCTGGCATTTTAACTACTCTGGTCGGACACGGCATCCTGGCTCTGGCATTCAAACTGCTCTGGTCAGACACGGCATCCTGGCTCTGGCATTCTAACTACTCTGGTCTGACACAGCATCCTAGCTCTGGCATTTTAACTACTCTGGTCGGACACGGCATTCTAGCTCTTCATTCTAACTACTCTGGTCAGACACGGCATCCTAGCTCTGGCATTCTAAACACTCTGGTCGGACACGGCATCCTAGCTCTGGCATTCGAGATACTCTGGTCAGACACGGCATCCTAGCTCTGGCATTCTAGATACTCTGGTCTGACACGGCATCCTTGCTCTGGCATTCTAAATACTCTGGTCGGACACGGCATCCAAGCTCTGGCATTCTAAACACTCTGGTCGGACACGGCATCCTAGCTCTGGCATTCTAAACACTCTGGTCGGACACGGCATCCTAGCTCTGGCATTCTAAACACTCTGGTCGGACACGGCATCCTAGCTCTGTCATTCTAGACACTCTGGTCGGACACGGCATCCTAGCTCTGGCATTCTAGACACTCTGGTCGGACACGGCATTTTAGCTCTGGCATTCTAGACACTCTGGTCAGACACGGCATCCTAGCTCTGACATTCTAGATACTCTGGTCGGACACGGCATCCTAGCTCTGGCCTTCTAGACACTCTGGTCAGAGACGGCATCCTAGTTCTGGCATGCAAGACACTCTGGTCGGACACGGCATCCTAGTTCTGGCATTCTAGACACTCTGGTCGGACACGGCATCTTCGCTCTGGCATTTTAGACACTCTGGTCGGACACGGCATCCTAGTTCTGGCATTCTAGACACTCTCGTCAGACACGGCATCCTAGCTCCGGCATTCGAGACACTCTGGTCGGACACGGCATCCTGGCTCTGGCATTTTAACTACTCTGGTCGGACACGGCATCCTGGCTCTGGCATTCTAATCACTCTGGTCGGACACGGCATCCTGGCTCTGGCCTTCAAACTACTCTGGTCAGACACGGCATCCTGGCTCTGGCATTCTAACTACTCTGGTCGGACACGGCATCCTGACTCTGGCATTCTACCATCTCTGGTCTGACACGGCATCCTGGCTCTGGCAGTCTAACTACTCTGGTCGGACACAGCATCCTAGCTCTGGCATTTTAACTACTCTGGTCGGACACGGCATCCTAGCTCTGGCATTCTAAACACTCTGGACGGACACAGCATCCTAGCTCTGGCATTCTAAACACTCTGGTCGGACACGGCATCCTAGCTCTGGCATTCAAAACACTCTGGTCGGACACGGCATCCTAGCTCTGGCATTCTAGACACTCTGGTCGGACACGGCATCTTAGCTCTGGCATTCTAGACACTCTGGTCAGACACGGCATCCTAGCTCAGGCATTTTAGACACTCTGGTCAGACACGGCATCCTAGTTCTGGCATTCTAGACACTCTGGTCAGAGACGGCATCCTAGTTCTGGCATGCAAGACACTCTGGTCGGACACGGCATCCTAGTTCTGGCATTCTAGACACTCTGGTCAGAGACGGCATCCTAGTTCTGGCATGCAAGATACTCTGGTCGGACACGGCATCTTCGCTCTGGCATTTTAGACACTCTGGTCGGACACGGCATCCTAGTTCTGGCATTCTAGACACTCTCGTCGGACACGGCATCCTAGCTCTGGTATTCTAGACACTCTGGTCGGACACGGCATCCTAGCTCTGGCATTCTAGACACTCTGGTCGGACATGGCATCCTAGCTCTGGCATTCTAGACACTCTGTTCGGACAAGGCAACCTAGCTCTGGCATTCTAGACACTCTGGTCGGACACGGCATGCTAGCTCTGGCATTCCAGACACTCTGGTCGGACACGGCATGCTAGCTCTGGCATTCTAGATACTCTGGTCGGACACGGCATCGTAGCTCTGGCATTCTAAATACTCTGGTCGGACATGGCATGCTAGCTCTGGCATTATAGATAATCTGGTCGGACACGGCATCCTGGCTCTGGCATTCTAAACACTCTGGTCGGACACGGCATCCTGGCTGTGGCATTCTAAACACTCTGGTCGGACACGGCATCCTGGCTGTGGCATTCTAAACACTCTGTTCGGACACAGCTCTCTAGCTCTGGCATTCTAGACACTCTGGTCGGACACGGCATCCTGGCTCTGGCATTCTAAACACTCTGGTCAGACATGGCATCCTGGCTCTGGCATTTTAACTACTCTGGTCGGACACGGCATCCTGGCTCTGGCATTCTACCTTCTCTGGTCTGACACGGCATCCTGGCTCTGGCATTCTAACTACTCTGGTCTGACACGGCATCCTTGCTCTGGCATTCTAAATACTCTGGTCGGACACGGCGTCCTGGCTGTGGCATTCTAAACACTCTGGTCGGATACGGCATCCAAGCTCTGGCATTCTAAACACTCTGGTCGGACACGGCATCCTAGCTCTGGCATTCTAAACACTCTGGTCGGACACGGCATCCTAGCTCTGGCATTCTAAACACTCTGGTCGGACACGGCATCCTAGCTCTGTCATTCTAGACACTCTGGTCGGACACGGCATCCTAGCTCTGGCATTCTAGACACTCTGGTCGGACACGGCATTTTAGCTCTGGCATTCTAGACACTCTGGTCAGACACGGCATCCTAGCTCTGACATTCTAGATACTCTGGTCGGACACGGCATCCTAGCTCTGGCCTTCTAGACACTCTGGTCAGAGACGGCATCCTAGTTCTGGCATGCAAGACACTCTGGTCGGACACGGCATCCTAGTTCTGGCATTCTAGACACTCTGGTCGGACACGGCATCTTCGCTCTGGCATTTTAGACACTCTGGTCGGACACGGCATCCTAGTTCTGGCATTCTAGACACTCTCGTCAGACACGGCATCCTAGCTCCGGCATTCGAGACACTCTGGTCGGACACGGCATCCTGGCTCTGGCATTTTAACTACTCTGGTCGGACACGGCATCCTGGCTCTGGCATTCTAATCACTCTGGTCGGACACGGCATCCTGGCTCTGGCCTTCAAACTACTCTGGTCAGACACGGCATCCTGGCTCTGGCATTCTAACTACTCTGGTCGGACACGGCATCCTGACTCTGGCATTCTACCATCTCTGGTCTGACACGGCATCCTGGCTCTGGCAGTCTAACTACTCTGGTCGGACACAGCATCCTAGCTCTGGCATTTTAACTACTCTGGTCGGACACGGCATCCTAGCTCTGGCATTCTAAACACTCTGGACGGACACAGCATCCTAGCTCTGGCATTCTAAACACTCTGGTCGGACACGGCATCCTAGCTCTGGCATTCAAAACACTCTGGTCGGACACGGCATCCTAGCTCTGGCATTCTAGACACTCTGGTCGGACACGGCATCTTAGCTCTGGCATTCTAGACACTCTGGTCAGACACGGCATCCTAGCTCAGGCATTTTAGACACTCTGGTCAGACACGGCATCCTAGTTCTGGCATTCTAGACACTCTGGTCAGAGACGGCATCCTAGTTCTGGCATGCAAGACACTCTGGTCGGACACGGCATCCTAGTTCTGGCATTCTAGACACTCTGGTCAGAGACGGCATCCTAGTTCTGGCATGCAAGATACTCTGGTCGGACACGGCATCTTCGCTCTGGCATTTTAGACACTCTGGTCGGACACGGCATCCTAGTTCTGGCATTCTAGACACTCTCGTCGGACACGGCATCCTAGCTCTGGTATTCTAGACACTCTGGTCGGACACGGCATCCTAGCTCTGGCATTCTAGACACTCTGGTCGGACATGGCATCCTAGCTCTGGCATTCTAGACACTCTGTTCGGACAAGGCAACCTAGCTCTGGCATTCTAGACACTCTGGTCGGACACGGCATGCTAGCTCTGGCATTCCAGACACTCTGGTCGGACACGGCATGCTAGCTCTGGCATTCTAGATACTCTGGTCGGACACGGCATCCTAGCTCTGGCATTCTAAATACTCTGGTCGGACATGGCATGCTAGCTCTGGCATTATAGATAATCTGGTCGGACACGGCATCCTGGCTCTGGCATTCTAAACACTCTGGTCGGACACGGCATCCTGGCTGTGGCATTCTAAACACTCTGGTCAGACACGGCATCCTGGCTGTGGCATTCTAAACACTCTGTTCGGACACAGCTCTCTAGCTCTGGCATTCTAGACACTCTGGTCGGACACGGCATCCTGGCTCTGGCATTCTAAACACTCTGGTCAGACATGGCATCCTGGCTCTGGCATTTTAACTACTCTGGTCGGACACGGCATCCTGGCTCTGGCATTCTACCTTCTCTGGTCTGACACGGCATCCTGGCTCTGGCATTCTAACTACTCTGGTCTGACACAGCATCCTAGCTCTGGCATTTTAACTACTCTGGTCGGACACGGCATTCTAGCTCTTCATTCTAACTACTCTGGTCGGACACGGCATCCTAGCTCTGGCATTCTAAACACTCTGGTCGGACACGGCATCCTAGCTCTGGCATTCTACACACTCTGGTCGGACATGGCATGCTAGCTCTGGCATTATAGATAATCTGGTCGGACACGGCATCCTGGCTCTGGCATTCTAAACACTCTGGTCGGACACGGCATCCTGGCTGTGGCATTCTAAACACTCTGGTCGGACACGGCATCCTGGCTCTGGCATTCTAAACACTCTGGTCAGACATGGCATCCTGGCTCTGGCATTTTAACTACTGTGGTCGGACACGGCATCCTTGCTCTGGCATTCTAAACACTCTGGTCGGACACGGCATCCTGGCTCTGGTATTCTAACCACTCTGGTCGGACACGGCACCCTGGCTCTGGCCTTCAAACTGCTCTGGTCAGACACGGCATCCTGGCTCTGGCATTCTAACTACTCTGGTCGGACACGGCATCCTGGCTCTGGCATTCTACCTTCTCTGGTCTGACACGGCATCCTGGCTCTGGCATTCTAACTACTCTGGTCGGACACGGCATTCTAGCTCTTCATTCTAACTACTCTGGTCAGACACGGCATCCTAGCTCTGGCATTCTAAACACTATGGACGGACACGGCATCCTAGCTCTGGCATTCTAAACACTCTGGTCGGACACGGCATCCTAGCTCTGGCATTCTAGACACTCTGTTCGGACACGGCATCCTGGCTCTGGCATTCTAAACACTATGGACGGACACGGCATCCTAGCTCTGGCATTCTAAACACTCTGGTCGGACACGGCATCCTAGCTCTGGCATTCTAAACACTCTGGTCGGACACGGCATCCTAGCTCTGGCATTCTAAACACTATGGACGGACACGGCATCCTAGCTCTGGCATTCTAAACACTCTGGTCGGACACGGCATCCTAGCTCTGGCATTCTAAACACTCTGGTCGGACACGGCATCCTAGCTCTGGCATTCTAAACACTCTGGTCGGACACGGCTTCCTAGCTCTGTCATTCTAGACACTCTGGTCGGACACGGCATCCTAGCTCTGGCATTCTAGACACTCTGGTCCGACACGGCATTTTAGCTCTGGCATTCTAGACACTCTGGTCAGACACGGCATCCTAGCTCAGGCATTCTAGACACTCTGGTCAGACACGGCATCCTAGTTCTGGCATTCTAGACACTCTGGTCAGAGACGGCATCCTAGTTCTGGCATGCAAGACACTCTGATCGGACACGGCATCCTAGTTCTGGCATTCTAGACACTCTGGTCGGACACGGCATCTTCGCTCTGGCATTTTAGACACTCTGGTCGGACACGGCATCCTAGTTCTGGCATTCTAGACACTCTCGTCAGACACGGCATCCTAGCTCTGGTATTCTAGGCACTCTGGTCAGACACGGCATCCTAGCTCCGGCATTCTAGACACTCTGGTCGGACACGGCATCCTGGCTCTGGCATTTTAACTACTCTGGTCGGACACGGCATCCTGGCTCTGGCATTCTAATCACTCTGGTCGGACACGGCATCCTGGCTCTGGCCTTCAAACTACTCTGGTCAGACACGGCATCCTGGCTCTGGCATTCTAACTACTCTGGTCGGACACGGCATCCTAGCGCTGGCATTTTAACTACTCTGGTCAGACACGGCATCCTGGCTCTGGCATTCTACCTTCTCTGGTCTGACACGGCATCCTGGCTCTGGCATTCTAACTACTCTGGTCGGACAGCATCCTAGCTCTGGCATTTTAACTACTCTGGTCGGACACGGCATCCTAGCTCTGGCATTCAAAACACTCTGGTCGGACACGGCATCCTAGCTCTGGCATTCTAGACACTCTGGTCGGACACGGCATCTTAGCTCTGGCATTCTAGACACTCTGGTCAGACACGGCATCCTAGCTCAGGCATTTTAGACACTCTGGTCAGACACGGCATCCTAGTTCTGGCATTCTAGACACTCTGGTCAGAGACGGCATCCTAGTTCTGGCATTTTAGATACTCTGGTCGGACACGGCATCTTCGCTCTGGCATTTTAGACACTCTGGTCGGACACGGCATCCTAGTTCTGGCATTCTAGACACTCTGGTCAGACACGGCATCCTAGCTCAGGCATTTTAGACACTCTGGTCAGACACGGCATCCTAGTTCTGGCATTCTAGACACTCTGGTCAGAGACGGCATCCTAGTTCTGGCATTTTAGATACTCTGGTCGGACACGGCATCTTCGCTCTGGCATTTTAGACACTCTCGTCGGACACGGCATCCTAGCTCTGGTATTCTAGACACTCTGGTCGGACACGGCATCCTAGCTCTGGCATTCTAGACACTCTGGTCGGACATGGCATCCTAGCTCTGGCATTCTAGACTCTCTGTTCGGACACGGCAACCTAGCTCTGGCATTCTAGACACTCTGGTCGGACACGGCATGCTAGCTCTGGCATTCCAGACACTCTGGTCGGACACGGCATCCTAGCTCTTCATTCTAACTACTCTGGTCAGACACGGCATCCTAGCTCTGGCATTCTAAACACTATGGACGGACACGGCATCCTAGCTCTGGCATTCTAAACACTCTGGTCGGACACGGCATCCTAGCTCTGGCATTCTAAACACTCTGGTCGGACACGGCATCCTAGCTCTGGCATTCTAAACACTCTGGTCGGACACGGCATCCTAGCTCTGTCATTCTAGACACTCTGGTCGGACACGGCATCCTAGCTCTGGCATTCTAGACACTCTGGTCGGACACGGCATTTTAGCTCTGGCATTCTAGACACTCTGGTCAGACACGGCATCCTAGCTCAGGCATTCTAGACACTCTGGTCAGACACGGCATCCTAGTTCTGGCATTCTAGACACTCTGGTCAGAGACGGCATCCTAGTTCTGGCATGCAAGACACTCTGGTCGGACACGGCATCCTAGTTCTGGCATTCTAGACACTCTGGTCGGACACGGCATCTTCGCTCTGGCATTTTAGACACTCTGGTCGGACACGGCATCCTAGTTCTGGCATTCTAGACACTCTCGTCAGACACGGCATCCTAGCTCTGGTATTCTAGGCACTCTGGTCAGACACGGCATCCTAGCTCCGGCATTCTAGACACTCTGGTCGGACACGGCATCCTGGCTCTGGCATTTTAACTACTCTGGTCGGACACGGCATCCTGGCTCTGGCATTCTAATCACTCTGGTCGGACACGGCATCCTGGCTCTGGCCTTCAAACTACTCTGGTCAGACACGGCATCCTGGCTCTGGCATTCTAACTACTCTGGTCGGACACGGCATCCTAGCTCTGGCATTTTAACTACTCTGGTCAGACACGGCATCCTGGCTCTGGCATTCTACCTTCTCTGGTCTGACACGGCATCCTGGCTCTGGCATTCTAACTACTCTGGTCGGACACAGCATCCTAGCTCTGGCATTTTAACTACTCTGGTCGGACACGGCATCCTAGCTCTGCCATTCAAAACACTCTGGTCGGACACGGCATCCTAGCTCTGGCATTCTAGACACTCTGGTCGGACACGGCATCTTAGCTCTGGCATTCTAGACACTCTGGTCAGACACGGCATCCTAGCTCAGGCATTTTAGACACTCTGGTCAGACACGGCATCCTAGTTCTGGCATTCTAGACACTCTGGTCAGAGACGGCATCCTAGTTCTGGCATTTTAGATACTCTGGTCGGACACGGCATCTTCGCTCTGGCATTTTAGACACTCTGGTCGGACACGGCATCCTAGTTCTGGCATTCTAGACACTCTGGTCAGACACGGCATCCTAGCTCAGGCATTTTAGACACTCTGGTCAGACACGGCATCCTAGTTCTGGCATTCTAGACACTCTGGTCAGAGACGGCATCCTAGTTCTGGCATTTTAGATACTCTGGTCGGACACGGCATCTTCGCTCTGGCATTTTAGACACTCTCGTCGGACACGGCATCCTAGCTCTGGTATTCTAGACACTCTGGTCGGACACGGCATCCTAGCTCTGGCATTCTAGACACTCTGGTCGGACATGGCATCCTAGCTCTGGCATTCTAGACACTCTGTTCGGACACGGCAACCTAGCTCTGGCATTCTAGACACTCTGGTCGGACACGGCATGCTAGCTCTGGCATTCCAGACACTCTGGTCGGACACGGCATGCTAGCTCTGGCATTCTAAATACTCTGGTCGGACATGGCATGCTAGCTCTGGCATTATAGATAATCTGGTCGGACACGGCATCCTGGCTCTGGCATTCTAAACACTCTGGTCGGACACGGCATCTTGGCTGTGGCATTCTAAACACTCTGGTCGGACATGGCATCCTGGCTGTGGCATTCTAAACACTCTGTTCGGACACAGCTCTCTAGCTCTGGCATTCTAGACACTCTGGTCGGACACGGCATCCTGGCTCTGGCATTCTAAACACTCTGGTCGGACACGGCATCCTAGCTCTGGCATTCTAAACACTCTGGTCGGTCACGGCATCCTGGCTGTGGCATTCTAAACACTCTGGACGGACACGGCATCCTGGCTCTGGCATTCTAAACACTCTGGTCGGACACGGCATCCTGGCTCTGGCATTCTAAACACTCTGGTCAGACATGGCATCCTGGCTCTGGCATTTTAACTACTGTGGTCGGACACGGCATCCTGGCTCTGGCATTCTAACTACTCTGGTCGGACACGGCATCCTGGCTCTGGCATTCTACCTTCTCTGGTCTGACACGGCATCCTGGCTCTGGCATTCTAACTACTCTGGTCTGACACAGCATCCTAGCTCTGGCATTTTAACTACTCTGGTCGGACACGGCATTCTAGCTCTGGCATTCTAAACACTCTGGTCGGACACGGCATCCTGGCTCTGGCATTCTAAACACTCTGGTCGGACACGGCATCCTAGCTCTGGCATTCTAGACACTCTGGTCGGACACGGCATCCTAGCTCTGGCATTCTAAACACTCTGGTCGGACACGGCATCCTAGCTCTGGCATTCTAAACACTCTGGTCGGACACGGCATCCTAGCTCTGGCATTCTAGACACACTGGTCGGACACGGCATCCTAGCTCTGGCATTCTAGACACTCTGGTCGGACACGGCATTTTAGCTCTGGCATTCTAGACACTCTGGTCAGACACGGCATCCTAGCTCAGGCATTCTAGACACTCTGGTCAGACACGGCATCCTAGTTCTGGCATTCTAGACACTCTGGTCAGAGACGGCATCCTAGTTCTGGCATGCAAGACACTCTGGTCGGACACGGCATCCTAGTTCTGGCATTCTAGACACTCTGGTCGGACACGGCATCTTCGCTCTGGCATTTTAGACACTCTGGTCGGACACGGCATCCTAGTTCTGGCATTCTAGACACTCTCGTCGGACACGGCATCCTAGCTCTGGTATTCTAGACACTCTGGTCGGACACGGCATCCTAGCTCTGGCATTCTAAACACTATGGACGGACACGGCATCCTAGCTCTGGCATTCTAAACACTCTGGTCGGACACGGCATCCTAGCTCTGGCATTCTAAACACTCTGGTCGGACACGGCATCCTAGCTCTGGCATTCTAAACACTCTGGTCGGACACGGCATCCTAGCTCTGTCATTCTAGACACTCTGGTCGGACACGGCATCCTAGCTCTGGCATTCTAGACACTCTGGTCGGACACGGCATTTTAGCTCTGGCATTCTAGACACTCTGGTCAGACACGGCATCCTAGCTCAGGCATTCTAGACACTCTGGTCAGACACGGCATCCTAGTTCTGGCATTCTAGACACTCTGGTCAGAGACGGCATCCTAGTTCTGGCATGCAAGACACTCTGGTCGGACACGGCATCCTAGTTCTGGCATTCTAGACACTCTGGTCGGACACGGCATCTTCGCTCTGGCATTTTAGACACTCTGGTCGGACACGGCATCCTAGTTCTGGCATTCTAGACACTCTCGTCAGACACGGCATCCTAGCTCTGGTATTCTAGGCACTCTGGTCAGACACGGCATCCTAGCTCCGGCATTCTAGACACTCTGGTCGGACACGGCATCCTGGCTCTGGCATTTTAACTACTCTGGTCGGACACGGCATCCTGGCTCTGGCATTCTAATCACTCTGGTCGGACACGGCATCCTGGCTCTGGCCTTCAAACTACTCTGGTCAGACACGGCATCCTGGCTCTGGCATTCTAACTACTCTGGTCGGACACGGCATCCTAGCTCTGGCATTTTAACTACTCTGGTCAGACACGGCATCCTGGCTCTGGCATTCTACCTTCTCTGGTCTGACACGGCATCCTGGCTCTGGCATTCTAACTACTCTGGTCGGACACAGCATCCTAGCTCTGGCATTTTAACTACTCTGGTCGGACACGGCATCCTAGCTCTGCCATTCAAAACACTCTGGTCGGACACGGCATCCTAGCTCTGGCATTCTAGACACTCTGGTCGGACACGGCATCTTAGCTCTGGCATTCTAGACACTCTGGTCAGACACGGCATCCTAGCTCAGGCATTTTAGACACTCTGGTCAGACACGGCATCCTAGTTCTGGCATTCTAGACACTCTGGTCAGAGACGGCATCCTAGTTCTGGCATTTTAGATACTCTGGTCGGACACGGCATCTTCGCTCTGGCATTTTAGACACTCTGGTCGGACACGGCATCCTAGTTCTGGCATTCTAGACACTCTGGTCAGACACGGCATCCTAGCTCAGGCATTTTAGACACTCTGGTCAGACACGGCATCCTAGTTCTGGCATTCTAGACACTCTGGTCAGAGACGGCATCCTAGTTCTGGCATTTTAGATACTCTGGTCGGACACGGCATCTTCGCTCTGGCATTTTAGACACTCTCGTCGGACACGGCATCCTAGCTCTGGTATTCTAGACACTCTGGTCGGACACGGCATCCTAGCTCTGGCATTCTAGACACTCTGGTCGGACATGGCATCCTAGCTCTGGCATTCTAGACACTCTGTTCGGACACGGCAACCTAGCTCTGGCATTCTAGACACTCTGGTCGGACACGGCATGCTAGCTCTGGCATTCCAGACACTCTGGTCGGACACGGCATGCTAGCTCTGGCATTCTAAATACTCTGGTCGGACATGGCATGCTAGCTCTGGCATTATAGATAATCTGGTCGGACACGGCATCCTGGCTCTGGCATTCTAAACACTCTGGTCGGACACGGCATCTTGGCTGTGGCATTCTAAACACTCTGGTCGGACATGGCATCCTGGCTGTGGCATTCTAAACACTCTGTTCGGACACAGCTCTCTAGCTCTGGCATTCTAGACACTCTGGTCGGACACGGCATCCTGGCTCTGGCATTCTAAACACTCTGGTCGGACACGGCATCCTAGCTCTGGCATTCTAAACACTCTGGTCGGTCACGGCATCCTGGCTGTGGCATTCTAAACACTCTGGACGGACACGGCATCCTGGCTCTGGCATTCTAAACACTCTGGTCGGACACGGCATCCTGGCTCTGGCATTCTAAACACTCTGGTCAGACATGGCATCCTGGCTCTGGCATTTTAACTACTGTGGTCGGACACGGCATCCTGGCTCTGGCATTCTAACTACTCTGGTCGGACACGGCATCCTGGCTCTGGCATTCTACCTTCTCTGGTCTGACACGGCATCCTGGCTCTGGCATTCTAACTACTCTGGTCTGACACAGCATCCTAGCTCTGGCATTTTAACTACTCTGGTCGGACACGGCATTCTAGCTCTGGCATTCTAAACACTCTGGTCGGACACGGCATCCTGGCTCTGGCATTCTAAACACTCTGGTCGGACACGGCATCCTAGCTCTGGCATTCTAGACACTCTGGTCGGACACGGCATCCTAGCTCTGGCATTCTAAACACTCTGGTCGGACACGGCATCCTAGCTCTGGCATTCTAAACACTCTGGTCGGACACGGCATCCTAGCTCTGGCATTCTAGACACTCTGGTCGGACACGGCATCCTAGCTCTGGCATTCTAGACACTCTGGTCGGACACGGCATTTTAGCTCTGGCATTCTAGACACTCTGGTCAGACACGGCATCCTAGCTCAGGCATTCTAGACACTCTGGTCAGACACGGCATCCTAGTTCTGGCATTCTAGACACTCTGGTCAGAGACGGCATCCTAGTTCTGGCATGCAAGACACTCTGGTCGGACACGGCATCCTAGTTCTGGCATTCTAGACACTCTGGTCGGACACGGCATCTTCGCTCTGGCATTTTAGACACTCTGGTCGGACACGGCATCCTAGTTCTGGCATTCTAGACACTCTCGTCGGACACGGCATCCTAGCTCTGGTATTCTAGACACTCTGGTCGGACACGGCATCCTAGCTCTGGCATTCTAGACACTCTGGTCGGACACGGCATGCTAGCTCTGGCATTCTAAATACTCTGGTCGGACATGGCATGCTAGCTCTGGCATTCTAGATACTCTGGTCGGACACGGCATGCTAGCTCTGGCATTCTAGATACTCTGGTCGGACACGGCATCCTAGCTCTGGCATTCTAAAAACCGTGCTCGGACACGGCATGCTAGCTCTGGCATTCTAAATACTCTGGTCGGACATGGCATGCTAGCTCTGGCATTCTAAATACTCTGGTCGGACACGGGATCCTGGCTCTGGCATTCTAACTATTCTGGTCGGACATGGCATGCTAGCTCTGGCATTCTAAATACTCTGGTCGGACATGGCATGCTAGCTCCGGCATTCTAAATACTTTGGTCGGACATGGCATGCTAGCTCTGGCATTCTAAACACTCTGGTCGGACATGGCATCGTAGCTCTGGCATTCTAAACACTCTGGTCGGACACGGCATGCTAGCTCTGGCATTTTTGATACTCTGGTCAGACACGGCATCCTAGCTCTGGCATTCTAAACACTCTGTTCGGACACGGCATGCTATCTCTGGCATTCTAAATACTCTGGTCGGACACGGCATCCTGGCTCTGGCATTCTAGACGCTCTGGTCGGACACGGCATCCCAGCTCTTGCATTCTAAATACTCTGGTCAGACACGTCATCCCAGCTCTGGCATTCTAAATACTCTGGTCTGTCATGACATCCCAGCTCTGGCATTCTAAATACTCTGGTCAGACATGGCATCCCAGCTCTGGCATTCTAAATACTCTGGTCAGACATGACATCCTACCTCTGGCATTCTAAATACTCTGGTCAGACATGACATCCTATCTCTGGCATTCTAAATACTCTGGTCAGACATGACATCCTACCTCTGGCATTCTAAATACTCTGGTCAGACATGACATCCTAGCTCTGGCATTCTAAATACTCTGGTCAGACATGACATCCTACCTCTGGCATTCTAAATACTCTGGTCAGACATGACATCCTAGCTCTGGCATTCTAAATACTCTGGTCGGACACGGCATGCTAGCTCTGGCATTCTCAATACTCTGGTCGGACACGGGATCCTGGCTCTGGCATTCTAACTACTCTGGTCGGACATGGCATGCTAGCTCTGGCATTCTAAATACTCTGGTCGGACATGGCATGCTAGCTCCGGCATTCTAAATACTCTGGTCGGACACGGGATCCTGGCTCTGGCATTCTAACTACTCTGGTCGGACATGGCATGCTAGCTCTGGCATTCTAAACACTCTGGTTGGACATGGCATGCTAGCTCCGGCATTCTAAATACTTTGGTCGGACATGGCATGCTAGCTCTGGCATTCTAAACACTCTGGTCGGACACGGCATCCTAGCTCTGGCATTCTAAACACTCTGTTCGGACACGGCATGCTATCTCTGGCATTCTAAATACTCTGGTCGGACACGGCATCCTGGCTCTGGCATTCTAGACACTCTGGTCGGACACGGCATCCCAGCTCTTGCATTCTAAATACTCTGGTCAGACACGTCATCCCAGCTCTGGCATTCTAAATACTCTGGTCAGTCATGACATCCCAGCTCTGGCATTCTAAATACTCTGGTCAGACATGGCATCCTACCTCTGGCATTCTAAATACTCTGGTCAGACATGACATCCTACCTCTGGCATTCTAAATACTCTGCTCAGACATGACATCCTATCTCTGGCCTTCTAAATACTCTGGTCAGACATGACATCCTACCTCTGGCATTCTAAATACTCTGGTCAGACATGACATCCTAGCTCTGGCATTCTAAATACTCTGGTCAGATATGGCATTCTAGCTCTGGCAATATCACCTAGAAGGAGGATCACCGTGTTAATGTTTTAGTTCTGAAAGATGTGAAAAAGCCCATTAAAATTATTCACTGTCCATTAATTTATGACAAAAATATACACCCATGTTGTGCTGAAGATTTTAAAAATTCTTTTGATGTTGTATGTCAGTCATTTGGATGATGAAATTGATGATTTTCTGGCCAGGTTTTTGGATGATACCAAGATGGGTGAAGGGACATGTAGTGCTGAGGAAGCAGGGAGGCTGCAGAAGGACTTGAACAGATTAGGAGAACTGGAAAGAAGTGGTCAATAGAATACAATGTCAGTAAATGTATGCTCATGCACTTTGGTAGAAGTAATAAAAGCATAAATTATTTTCTAAATTGGAAGAAAAATCAAATAAATCTGAGGTGCAAAGGGAGCCCTCGTGCAGGAATCCCTAAAAGTTAAATTGCGGGTTGAGTCTGTGGTGAGGTAGGCAAATGCAATGTTAGCATTCATTTCAAGAGGAGTAGAGTATAAAAGGATGTAATGTTGAGGCTTTATAAAGCACTGATGAGGCCTCACTTGGAGTATTGGGAGCAGTTTTGGGCTCTTTATTGATGAAAGGATGTGCTGACATTGAAGAGTGTTCAAAGAAGGTTCACAAAATTGATTCCAGGAATGAAAGGCTTATCATATGAGGAGCAATTGATGGTACTGGACCTTTACTTGCTGGAATATCAGAGGAGATCTCATTGAAACCTATCAAACGTTGAAAGGCCAAGATAGAGTCAATGTTGACGGAGTCTATGACCAGAGGGCACGGCTTCAGATGAGAGGGGTATCTATTGTGAATGGGGATAAAAGGGAATCTTTGTAATTTATTGCCACAGGTGGCTGCAGAGGCCAGGTCATCGGGTATATATAAGACAGATGTTGATAGATTCTTGATTAGTCAGGCATGAAAGGTTATGGGGAGAGGGCAGGAGAATGTGCTAATTCTGCTCCTATCTCTTATGGTTTTATAATTCCAATTGTTTGAAGCAGGCTTTATTCAAATTTATCACATTTAGCTATTTTCTTCACCCCTTTAGCACAGTAATACTGGAAGTAAATACAATTCCAGATCAACTTTGAGACAAAAGTTTTCTAAAGGAAAGTGCAAGAATTAGTGGAAGATTTCAAGAAGAAGTCCTTGATGATGTTGCTATTTTCTAGTAAAGCTATCAACAATGATTTAAGCTCTTGATAAACATTTAAGTGTATTTCTTCAAATGCCCAACTAGTGTGGAGCCAGAGTGTGGTGAATCTGTAGTATTCATTGCCACTGGCTGTGGAGGCCAGGTCATTGGGTGTACTTAGGCAGAGGTTGATAAGTTCTTGATTAGTTCAGGCATGAGAGGACAGTGAAGTTAGGAGACCCGAAGTTCCTTTTATATGACATTTAGCAGTACTCAAAAGATTGGATCTATTTAAATAATGTTGGAAGTGAAAAATTTACAGGTCATGGTGATGCTGTTCAGAGATTTAAAGCAGAAAGATACTGAGCAGTTCTGGGAAAAATTCCTATGCATAACTTAAAATTATCTGTAACGTAACTGTTAACTGTTACGGCCTCATTGCAAAGGTAAACATACTGTGAGCTGCCTCAGTCTGCACTGGAACAACAATCCACAGGACAAAGAAGCAGTTACTATGTACTGAAGGCACTAACAATAACAAAATATAACTTACTGAGAAAGCAATTTTGGAAATTATGTTTGCCAAGACTGGACCGTGCTGCATGTCTATGAACAAGAAGTGGTGAATGTTAAAACAGATCATTATCTGACAGAAATAATTTTTCATCCACAAAAGAAAATTCAAGAGATTTCAGAGAGTGCTGCTGAGGTTACAGATCTTTTCTTTGTATGAAAAAGAGAAAATATGATATTTGCAGATATGTTAAGCACAGTAGGTCTGCCAGAGATTAGTCCTTGCAATTTCACATATGAGCTGGAAGAAATAATACTTGCTGGGAGCAGATAAATCATGCAATTGATTATCATCCTGTGTGGAATTGTTACTCAGCAAACTGGGACCTAGGGTAAATCTAGAGATGGAATGCGTACATCTTCAAACTCACTTTATTGTGGAGATGAATGAATTGTACAGAGAAATCTAATACTGAAAGGAAAACAAATTTTTCTTCAAGCATTGAAGAAGTTCTTCAGCCTGCAGACTCTCTCAACAGTCCCATTTCTCCTACTTACTTCCCTTGGTCTACTCTCTCGTAATGTCCATTAACTGCCATAATTATTCTCCTACCATTCGTCTACACTAAGACTAACTTCAGCAACTAATTAATCTATCAGCACGCCTCTGAGATATGGGAGGAAGGCACAGGGAAATTCACACAGTCATGTGTTGAGCATACAATCTCCAAACAAAACAGGATCACACATGGCTGCTGAAGTTGTGCAGAAGCAGAACTATTGTGTTAACAGCATTAACATTTGTATTTGAACATTTGTATTTGTATTTGAACTGCTTTAGTTGGCCTAGGATGGCATCTGAGCTCAAGCAATAAATATTGATGTGTAGGTACAAGCGAACGCAGATGGTGGGATCTGGCACTACAAACAATCTGCTGGAAGAACTCATCATAGCCAGAAAGATCTGCGAGGGGTAGGAATTGTTGACATACCAATTCCTTCCTTCCCACATATGCAGCTCAACCCACTGAGTTCCTCCAGCATTTAGGAAACTTGGAGTTACAGAGTCATTGAGAACTGCAGAACCCTTTTCAAAGGGTGATAGTTATTTGGCCCATTGAAGTTTGCAAACAAAATACCCTAAGGTTAAATGGCAAATCTGTTTTGAGGAGAAACGAGTACTAAGCACTGTGGCAGTGATGAATGAGAAGGCATGATCGGGTTTAGTATTTACATTCCAGCTACAAAACACTATGGATGCTAGTGATCTTAAAGTTAAAGAAGTCATGCTGGTAATTCTCATCATGCAAGGCAGCAGATGTGGAAAGAGAAATGGGGGTTAAGTTTCAGGAAGGAGACCACCTATCAGTACTTTTTCTTTGCTTCTCTCCCCATTGGTATTTACATATGAAGCCATCAGACATAGGAGAAGAAACAGCCCAAAACAGCTGGTTTATTATCTCTCTCAAACCCTCGTATTCTGAGGCTGTACCCTCTGATCTTAGACTCTCCCACTACAGGAAACACCCCCTCCAGGTCCACTCTATCTAGGCCTTTCAAAACTTGATCACTTTCAATGAAGTCCCTCCTCCTTGTTCTAAACACTGGTGAATCCAGACCCAGAGCCATCAAATGTTCTTCACACATTAACCCTTTCATTCTTGGGGATCATTCCTGACACATTGACCCAGCACTTTTTTTTTAATTCATCATGTTCAGAAGTGTTCTTGCCTATGCTCCCAGAGGGTGCAAACAAGCCCTGGTGTGACTGCAACCTGATTCTTAGGTTTCTAATCATTTTACTTGAAATAAAAGTTTTCTTCTCTTTGTGATAAACCTCAAATACACTTATTGATTGAAGAGGAATCAATACCATGATATGGTTTCAGTGCTTTGTGCTGCTTCAGTAGAATGTAGGACTTGATAACATTCAGTGAGTAACAACTGAATACATTTGAACATCACAGAAGAAACAGGTTTAAACTGCAATCACATAGCACTTTCTCCATTGTATTGTAATTTCTAATGAAAGCCCTGAAACCTATTTCTGGAAATGTCAGCTGTCATGAGTGTGGGTGTTTTTCCTGGTATTATAGCAACGATGGCTCTGGAGTCAGGACCATCATGTCCATGCTGACCCCTATTTGACTTGGAGGTTAATCGGTCAGGTGAACTGTCCTCGTGTAGGTGAATGGCAGTATCTGGGCGTAGCTAATTAGTTTACAGAAACAATGCATTACAGGGGGAATTAATGGGAAATGGGATTGCTCCTTGAGCCAACATGAATTTGATGGGCTGAAACAGCTCCTCCTATATTATAAGGAACTATGGTAATATGGCAAGTTATCCCTCAATCAATATTACAAGGCATTTGATCTTTATCACACCTGCTCTCATAACTGTCTGTTGCAAATGTCGGCTTGTTGTTTCTGATACTACAGAAAGGGATACACATCAAAGGTGCAGATATCATTTTTAGCTGCCCTGAGGTGGATAATTGGGGCTACATAAAAGTAAGCTCTGTTTCTTTTAGAATCTGTGATGTAGAGCTCACATTCATCAGGCTTAGCTACTCACTCGGGCTAACAATGATTAATCATTGAATGAATGATTACAGTCTATTTCTCAAATCAAACCATTATTGCTATTTGCTTTTCCACATTTATTTATTAATTACTGACACAGTCAAATATTTCTGCAGCTAACAGTGACACAGCATCAGAAGAGCAACACTGACATACAGAATTACTGACACCAACAGTGAAATTGCTGTCTTCCACTCACTTTTACTTGACACTATTCAGTAGATGTGGAATGCTGCACTTGTTCCTTATAGTACTTCCTGTCATTGCAATAGCATGCTGCTGTCACTGTTAATTGTTTATTTAGCTACTTGTTTGTTCCTTCTTTTAGTTAAGCTCATACAACCTTCATCTCATATGGCTTCTGTCATTGTTCACCTGCCATCAGCCTCTTCCATTTCCTAAACAGCAAACAGACCATCACTTTAAAATCTTTCCTTAAACTTCCAACTTCTACTTGCCAGATCTCGACTTCCAAAATAGCTGTGAATAAAATCAAAAGCAATACATGTTTGAAACAAACACACACACAGACACGTACAATATTGCTCAAATGTAACTGAAATATTAAAAACACAACTCTTTCCTGCTTAGCTATAAACTCCAACTCAATAGAGAATGTATCTCAACCATATGCACAGTATATTATATGATGCAAAAACTAGATACAGACATCCACAGTGTAATAAATTTAATCATAGTCGAGGTTTTCTTAGCTTTGTGGGATAAAGCCTTTCCTAACAAGGGGGTCACTCTGCTTGACAGGTGTGATGTGGCTGTGAAAACAATCTCAGGTTCTGGGGCATCCTGTGTGATGGTTGAAATAGTCGACTCTGAGACTGCAGGAGTGGTTCTGACAGTGGTAGCCACCTTTCTTCTTCCTTTTTCTTCATCTAGTTTGTGCAGCTTGATCTTGGGAAGGTACATTTAATTCACTGGAGTATTTTCTTATTTATCCTCCTATTGCTCCCTTTATGATCTGATCTCTCCTCTTGGTTTCTTCATCCACAACATCATCTGATGAATATCCTGTTTTTGTATCTCCATTGATTCCTTTCTTTTTGGCCTTCCATTCATCCAGCTGGGCTTTGATATTTGCATTTAGTTTTCCAAGCATCTTTTTGTCTCCCAGTTGAAGTTCATGCAATAATCTAATAGGCACAGAGTAGGTTCTGATTCTTTATACTCACAAAGCAGAATGCTTGCAACTTTCCTGAAGCTACTTGAACTCTCTTCCAGCTTAAAAACAAGCCACATTTTCCAATAACTGTTTGATTAACATATTAGAAGCTTTCTCAGATATGTTGCCTCCAAACACTGTTGTAGTTAGACCACTGTTTTCATTACTTTCAAGATTCCTCTGAGCGGAATTGTTCTTTCATTGTCCAATATGCTTCCCAACTAGAGGCACGGTGGTGGCACCAGCACCTCTTTATCCTCTGTTGGGCAATGGTTCATGGTGTTTAGAATGGGGACAGTTGTTGTAACATCCAGTACATTTCCTAATTTGCTTTCAGTTGACTCTATTGCAAGGGATGTGGCATGCAAATGATGGATGTGTCTCCAATCAAGTTGTAGTTGTCTCAGCCAATCACCTCCCCACAATGCTGGTCCTATATATATACATATATACATACTCAATGTGGCTTGTTGGTTATTGTATTTTACATATATACATACTCAATGTGGCTTGTTGGTTATTGTATTTTACCATTACCATTGTATTTTGCCCTTCCCACAGGAGTTACTTTTACTCCAGAATAAGTTATTAGCTGGATAGTTGCAGTGTTCAGTTTAGTATCTTTGAAATGCTGTTCAAACTCATTTGAACTGAAACAACTGACCTGTGTCTAATTTAATTTTAATCCATTTGCCATTACACTTCTGGTGTAAGCCATATTGCTCGCCTATTGTTAACTTTCACAATGTAAATCTTAAGACTTAAATCTTAAATCTTAAGTCCTGCATCACTCTCATCATTATCAGATTTTCTATCAATAGTGAGCAGGTTAGTGCTTTTTTTGAAACTACAACTTTACTTTTTAGCTTTTACTTTTCCCTGAACAGTCCATTTACTTTTGTCTGCCCGGCATGCTCTTGGGGTGTGTCCTACTTTGTTGTACTTTCTACAAGTTGCACCTTTAAATCTACATTAGTTTGGTATATTTAAGCCCTAGCCACAACAGTAATACCATTTTTTGTTTGCCAGGCCAGTTTCCATTTAGATGTTGTAATTTTGTTCGTGCTCACTTTCATTCTTGATTACAACTTACTTGTGCCTCTGTTGTTCCCATTGACAACAATCATTTCAAGTGCACTTTTAAGTGTAAGTTGTGCTTCAGTTAGAAGCTGTTTCTGAATGCTTTTTTCTTATACAAGATTCCACAAACTAAACAATCTCTTAGTGCTTCATTAAGTCCATTACCAAATTGACATTGTTCAGACAATCTCTCCAATTTAGCCACATACACTGAAATGGACTCACCTGCTTTTAATTCCATTTATGAAACCTAAAGTATTATGAAATCAACAATGGCTTTATTTCTAAGTGTTCCTGCATTTCTTTGGCAATATTTGCAAAGCTCATTTCTGCTGGTTTAGTTGGAACAGTCAGATTTTGAAATAATCTGTATGCCTTCAAACCCAATGCATTTAAAAAATTGGTACTCATTCATATAACCATATAACAATTACAGCACGGAAACAGGCCTTCTACTCCATGCCGAATACTTACTCTCACCTAGTCCCACCTACCTGCACTAAGCCCATAACCCTCTATTCCTTTCAAGTCCATAAACCTATCCAATTTTTTTAAATGACGAAATCAAACCTGCCTCTACCACTTCGACTGGAAGCTCGTTCCACACAGCTACCAATCTCTGAGTAAAGAAGTTCCCCTTTGTGTTACCCCTAAACTTTTGCCCCTTAAATCTCAACTCGTCCTCTTGTCTGAATCTCCCCTACTCTCAATGGAAAAAGCCTATTCACGTCAACTCTATCTATCCCCCTCATAATTTTAAATACCTCTATCAAGTCCCCCCTCAACCTTCTATACTCCAAAGAATAAAGACCTAACTTGTTCAAGCTTTCTCTGTAACTTAGGTGCTGAAACTTGAATTGTGTAAGGCAAGGTAAGTAGTTTCAAAGTTGCACTTTGGCAATAAAAATAAATGTGCATACTCTTTTCTAAATAGGGAGAAAATCCAAAGATCTGAGATGCAAAGGAACTTGGGACTCCTTGTACAGAACAACCTATAGGATAATTTGCAGGTAGAGTCAGTGGTGAAGAAATCAAATGCAATGTTAGCAATCATTTAAGAGGTCTGGAACACAAGAGCAAGGATGAGAAACTAAGGCTTTGTCAGGCATTGGTGAGGCCTCACCTGGAATATTATGAACAGTTTTGGGCTCATCATCTAAGAAAAGATGTGCTGGCATTGGAGACGTTTCAGAGGAAGTTCACAAGGGTTATCATACATGGAACGTTTAATGTTTCTGGGTCTGTACTCATGGGATTTTAGAAGGATGAAGGGGGAACTCAGTGAGACCTTTTGAATGTTTAAAGGCCTAGACAGAGTAGTGTGGAAAGCATGTTTCCCATGGTGGGGGAGTCTAGGACACGAGGGCATAACCTCAGGATAGAGGGGCATCCAGTTAAAACAAGAGATGTGGAGAAATTTCTTTAGCAAGAGGGTGGAGAATCTGTGGAGTTTACTATCACAGGCAGCTGAGGAGGTCAGGTCGTAAAGTGTATTTAAGGCAAAGCTTATTAGTTTCTTGAATGGACATGGCATCGAAAATTATGGGGAGAAGACCAGGGAGTAGAACTGTGGAGTGGAAAAAAAGATCAGCCGTCATTAAATGGCGGAGCGGACTCAATGGACCAAATGACATAATTCTATTCCCCCTGGGGAAGAAGCTTCCCTTCATGTTCCCCTTAAGCTTTTCATCTTTCACCCTTAACCCATATCCTCTAGTTGCAGTACCACCCAATCTCAATGGAAAAAACCTGCTTGCATTTACTCTATCTATACCCCTCATAATTTTGTACACCTTATCAAATCTCCTCTGTCTGCTCAAACCATACATACAACTTTGGTAATAGATATATTTTGAAACTTGAATCTTGAATCTAATGTTGATCCATTGTTTAAAGAAAGGCTCCTTGAAAAAGCCATGAATTACAGGCTAATTAGCCTGCTATCAGTAGTGTTAAACTTATTGGAAGGTATTCTATGGGACAAGATAGGCAAGTATTTGAATAGACATGTACTGATTTGGGGTACTCAATATGGTTTTCTGCATGGTATGTCAAGTCTAACCAAACTCATAGAGTTTTTCAAGAAAGTTACCAGGGAAGTTTATGAAGGCAGGCAGTTGTTTACATGGACTTTGTCAAAGGCCTTGCTAAAGTCCCACATGGGCAGGTGAACAAGCAGGTTCAGTCACTTTGCATTCAAGATGAGTTAGTAAATTGGATTTGACAATGGCTTCAAGCAAGAAGCCAGATAGTAGTTATAGGCAGTGGCCTCTATGACTGCAGGCCTGTGACTGGTGATGTGAGAAGAGACTGGTGTTATGTCTGTCGTTCTTTGTCATCTATATCAGCAAAGTGAAAGATAACGTGGTAGACTGGATCAGCAGGTTTGCAGATGACACCAAAGATTGGAGTGTCCTTGTAAGGTAGACTATCAGAGCTTAGAACATAGAACATAGAATAGTACAGCACATTACAAGCCCTTTGGCCCACAATGTTGTGTCGACCCTCAAACCCTGCCTCCCATATAATGCCCCACTTTAAATTCCTCTATTTACCTGTCTAGTAGTCTCTTAAATTTCACTAGCATATCTGCCTCAACCACAGATTCAGGCAGTGCATTCCACGCACCAACCACTCTCTGAGTGCAAAACCTTCCTCTAATATCCCCCTTGAACGTTCCTCCCCTTACCTTAAAGCCACGTCCTCTTGTACTGAGCGGTGGTGCCCTGGGGAAGAGGCGCTGACTGTCCACTCTGTCTATTCCTCTTAATATCTTGTACACCTCTATCATGTCTCCTCTCATCCTCCTTCTCTCCAAAGATTAAAGCCCTAGCTCCCTTAATCTCTGATCATAATCCATACTCTCTATAACCAGGCAGCATCCTGGTAAATCTCCTCTGTACCCTTTCCAATGCTTCCACATCCTTCCGATAGTGAGGCGACCAGAACTGGACACAGTACTCCAAGTGTGGCCTAACCAGAGTTTTATAGAGCTGCATCATTACATCGTGTCTCTTAAACTCTATCCCTTGACTTAGGAAAGCTAATACCCCATAAGCCTTCTTAACTACCCTATCTACCTGTGAGGCAACTTTCAGGGATCTGTGGATATGTACCCCCAGATCCCTCTGCTCCTCCACACTACCAGGTATCCTGCCATTTACTTTGTACTCTGCCTTGGAGTTTGTCCTTCCAAAGTGTACCACCTCACACTTCTCCGGGTTGAACTCCATCTGCCACTTCTCGGCCCACTTCTGCATCCTATCAATGTCTCTCTGCAATCTTTGACAATCCTCTATACTATCTAGAACACCACCAAACTTTGTGTGGTCTTCAAACTTGCCAACCCACTCTTCTACCCCCATGTCCAGGTCGTTAATAAAAATCACGAAAAGCAGAAGTCCCAGAACAGATCCTTGTGGGACTCCACTAGTCACAACCCTCCAATCTGAATGTACTCCCTCCACCATGACTCTCTGCCTTCTGCAGGCAAGCCAATTCTGAATCCACCTGGCCAAACTTCCCTGGATCCCATGCCTTCTGACTTTCTGAATAAGCCTACCATGTGGAACCTTGTCAAATGCCTTACTAAAATCCATGTAGATCACATCCACTACACTACCCTCATCTATATGCCTGGTCACCTCCTCAAAGAACTCTATCAGACTTGTTAGACATGATCTGCCCTTCACAAAGCCATGCTGACTGTCCCTGATCAGACCCTGAATCTCTAAATGCCTATAGATCCTATCTCTAAGAATCTTTTCCAACAGCTTTCCCACCACAGACGTAAGGCTCACTGGTCTATAATTACTTGGACTATCCCTACTCCCTTTTTTGAACAAGGGGACAACATTCACCTCCCTCCAATCCTCCAGTACAATTCCCATGGACAACAAGGACATAAAGATCCTAGCCAGAGGCTCAGCAATCTCTTCCCTCACCTCGTGGAACAGCCTGGGGAATATTCCATCAGGCCCCGGGGACTTGTCCATCCTAATGTATTTTAACAACTCCAACACCTCCTCTCCCTTAATATCAACATGCTCCAGAACATCAACCTCACTCATATTGTCCTCACCGTCATCAAGTTCCCTCTCAGTGGTGAATACCGAACAGAAGTATTCATTGAGGACCTCGCTCACTTCCACAGCCTCCAGGCACATCTTCCCATTTTTATCTCTAATCGGTCCAACCTTCACTCCTGTCATCCTTTTGTTCTTCACATAATTGAAGAATGCCTTGGGGTTTTCCTTTACACTACTTGCCAAGGCCTTCTCATGCCCTCTTCTTGCTCTTTTCAGCCCCTTCTTAAGCTCCTTTCTTGCTACCCTATATTCCTCAATAGACCCATCTGATCCCTGCTTCCTAAACCTTATGTATGTTGCCTTCTTCCACCTGACTAGATTTTCCACCTCACTTGTCACCCATGGTTCCTTCACCCTACCATTCTTTATCTTTCTCACCGGGACAAATTTATCCCTAACATCCTGCAAGAGATCCTTAAACATCGACCACATGTCTATAGTACATTTCCCTGCAAAAACATCATCCCAATTCATACCTGCAAGTTCTAGCTTTATAGCCTCATAATTTGCTCTTCCCCAATTAAAAATCTTCCTGTCCTCTCTGATTCTATCTTTTTCCATGACAATGCAAAAGGCCAGGGAGAAGTGATCACTGTTCCCCAGATGCTCACCCACTGACAGATCTGTGACCTGACCCGGTTCATTACCTAATACTAGATCTAGTATGGCATTTCCTCTAGTCGGCCTGTCAACATACTGTGACAGGAATCCATCCTGGATGCACTTAAACTCTGTCCCATCTAAACCCTTGGAACTAATCAAGTGCCAATCAATATTAGGGAAATTAAAGTCACCCATGATAACAACCCTGTTATTTTTGCACCTTTCCAAAATCTGCCTCCCAATCTGTTCCTCGGTATCTCTGCTGCTCCCAGGGGGCCTATAGAATACCCCCAGTAGAGTAACTGCTCCCTTCCTGTTTCTGACTTCCATCCATACTGATTCAAACGAGGATCCTGCTGCATTACCCACCCTTTCTGTAGCTGTAATAGTATCTCTGACCAGTAATGCCACCCCTCCTCCCCTTTCTCCCCTCTCTATCCCTTTTAAAGCACTGAAATCCAGGAATATTGAGAATCCATTCCTGCCCTCCGTAATGGCCACCACATCATAATTCCATGTATGTATCCAAGCTCTCAGTTCATCACCTTTGTTCCTGATGCTTCTTGCATTGAAGTACATACACTTTAGCCCTTCTACCTTGCTACCTTTACACCCATTGTTCTGCTTCTCTTTCCTCAAAGCCTCTCTATATGCTAGATCTGGCTTTACTCCATGCACTTCTTTCACTGCTCTATCTATAGCTTGCAGCGGAACTGGACCAGCTGAAAAAATTAGCTGTAAAATGAAAAATGAAATTTAATTCAGACAAGCGTGAGGACTAACTAGGGTGGGTCTGACGTGGTGAGTGATAGGGTACTGAGGAGTGTGGTAGTACAGAAGGATCTGGGAATACAGATCTATAATTCCTTGGAAGTGGTGGCATGGGTAGATAGGATTGTAAAGAAAGTTGTTGGCACTTTGGCCTTCATTAATCTGCGTTGAGTACAGGAATTCCGATGTTATGTTGACATTGTATAAGACATTGGTGAAGCCTAGTCTGGGATATTGTGTTAGTCAACATGGTTTTCTGCATCCCACACTCCCCAGCCTTCTCCCTGTAACCTTTAATACCGTGTCCAATCAAGAACTCTGCTTTAAATACACCTAACCTATTCAACCTTTCCCTATAACTTAGGCCCTCAAGTCCTAGCAATACTGTTGTAAATTTTCTCTGCACTCTTTCAATCTTATTTACATCTTTCCTGTAGCTAGGTAACCAGAAATGGCCTACCACCAGAACTATTTATTTTCTTCCATAGACATTGTCTGACCTGCTGAGTTCCTGCAGCATTTTGTGTGTTGATGTGAAGTTGGATGACACGGATTCTCATTACCTTGTCAGAGTGCTCTCTCTTCATGAGATGAGACTCATGTGTCTGAGCTGGAGGGCAATGAACCCACCCAATGACCATATGCTTTTATACAGATCTGGAAGAATACTTTCCATATTGGAACAAATGGAGTAAAGGAGAGGAGGCTCCTTTCCTGGAAACAGGCATTGGGAAATCAATACTCAGCTTGAGACAGTTTGACACTATTTTATGCATCCAATCAATGCATCCCAGAACTGTACAGAATACGTTGATCTGCAGTTATATCACATTCAGAGACCTTACCAGCAGACAAGGTGACAGGCTGCAATATCATCTCATATACCAGACTAAGATCTCTTTGAGCTCGTTTTGTCACTCAGTATGAGTGGCTGAACTTCTGCATCAACTAGAAACTTGCATCTACACGTGTGCAAAATGTCCAGAAAGCCTATCAGACACAATAGTAGAAACTAAATGAGCACAGCCCCTGTAGTAGAGAAATACAAACATGTGCAACAATTTGAGTAAATAAATAATTTCTCCACCCAATCCTGCATGGTTGACTCCTTATCCCATTACATTATCTCCTGCTTCTAAATTCTGTCAGTCAATAAAACACATTTTCAGGCTTCACCCTTTTATCCACTTAATAGCTTTATACTGGACTGGGTCAACTGCAATTGTCATGAATTCCCAGGATGAACATTCCATTGAATTATATCCCCTCACTGCTTCCCTTGTCTTACAGTTTATCTTCCGGAAACCTGTACCCATGATTCTTTGTGTTATCTACAAATAGTTCTTTAATGTACAGCTGAAGAGAATATGTATCATTTCAATATCGGGTTGTTAAGAAGGCACAGGGTGTGTTGGGGTAATGTTGCAGGTCTATAAAACCGTGGTTAGGATACACTCAGAATATTATGTACAGTTGTGGATGCCTCATTACAGGAAAGATGTGAAAGCTTCAGGGAGGGTGCTGAGGAGATTTATCTGGATGCTGTCTGGACTAGAGACACTGGATGCTGTCTTATGAGGATAGGTTGAGCAAACTAGGGCTTTTTTTCTTTGGAGCAAAGGAGGATGACAGATAACAATGATTAGAGCTGAGATAAAGTGGATAGCCAGAGGCATTTTCCCAGGACAGAAAGGAACTCCTGGACAGGTACATGTAGCCCAGAAAACTAGAGGGGTATGGGTAACCCTAGGTAATTTCTAAGGTAAGGACATGTTTGGCACAGTTTGTGGGCCTGAGGGCCTGTATTGAGCTGTAGGTTTTCTATGTTTCTAATACAAAAGGGTAAAATTTCAAGGCAATAGGAGGAAAGTATAAGTGATGCCAGAGGTATTTTTTTACACAGAGTTGGTAAGTGCATGGAGGACCTGTCAGAGGTGACAGTAAGGGCAGATTTTCAGAAAGTCTTAGATATGCACATGGATGATAGAAAAATGGGGGGGGGCTATGTAGGATGGAGGGGTTAGATTAATCTTAGATTTTTAAATTTGTAGTTGTGAAAGATAATTGGAAGAGGTGAACAGATCACCTTTGGTTAAAAGCAAGCGGTTGCAAATGCTACAAGTCCAATATAAATACATAAATTGGTGGGGATACTCAGCAAATTGGGAAGCATCTGTTGAAAGAGGAATAGTTACATTTCAGGTCAACGAACCCCTCCTTCTAAATTCATGATGCAGGCATTCCAAAACCAGGGGTTTTGCACTGAAATTCTTGCTGGCGCCAAACAGTGAGGCCTGGAAACAGACGTAGGGATTTAACTGAATATGTTGACAACTCCTTTCCTCCCAAAGAAGGTGGCTTACCTGGCAAGTTCTTTATGGAGAACTCCAGGAGCATAACCACCATACTCTGGTAGCCAATAATGCTGTGCTGGTACAATGTTACTGCTGTGAAGTTTGCTCTCTTTCCTACTGTTTCCCCGAGCTCCCACTACCTGCCACTGTTTATTTGAGCTTGGAAACAGTTTCAGACATTGAGAATCACTTTGATCCTTAGAGCTTCGTGGTCATGGAACTATCAATTAGAAGTTGTTTCAGCTGGAAAGGTTGCAAATTAATGAAGGAGAATATAAATGCACATGTTATCGATACAGGCAGAAATATATTCTACTTTTTAGTTGAGGAATACAGTAGCTCCATGCAAACCCAGCATCAAACTCTGGACTCTGAAAGTCAAAACGTTCTTCTGCAACTGGATCATCAACCTCCTGACCAGCATTTGTTTGAAGTAGTGAGTGAAAGAGCAACATATTGTAGGGTGCGAGCCACTTGAAAACTGGAAGTCTTGTTGGGGGTGAATCTTATTTAAGCCAGTGAAAAGAAAGGAGGTGTAAGCTGAGCAGCCATTGTGTAAGGGAACAGTATTAAAATGGCTGGCTTTGGCACAACAGGCTTGGGCAAGCACAATGGAGGTTCTAAGTAAGTTTCAAGAAAGTTTCTTTTTCTGTTAGTACACAGCTAGTGTGCCAAGAATGAGCCCTGAGTTATCTGTATGTTCCTTGTGTGAGATGTGGAAACTTAGGGAGATCTCCATTCTCCCTGATAACTACATCAGCAACTTCTTAGAGACCGGTTAAGGAACTGGAGCTGCAGCTCAGTGACCTTAAGCTCATTTGGAGGAATAAATAGGTGACAGATAGCAGCTACAAGGAAGAAGGCAACCCTAAGTTGCAGGAGGCAGGTACCTGGGTGACTGTGAGGAGAGGGAAAGGGAATAGTCAGGCAGTGAAGCGTATCCCTGTGGCTGTTGCCCTCAATAATAAGTATACCACTTTGGATACTCTTGGAGGGGGGCAGAGGGGAAGAAAAGACCTACCAGGGAGAAGCTGCAGTGAGCAGGTCCCTGGCACTGTGTCTGTCTCTGAGGCTCAAAGGGAAAGGGGGAGAAGCAGAGTGCAGTGGTGATAAGTGATTCCTTATTTAGGGGAGCAGACAGGAGACTCTGTGGACATAATGAAGACATCCAGATGGTATCTTGCCTCCCAGGTGCCAGGGTCAGGGATGTAATGGATTCTACTGGTGGAGCGTGAACAGCCAGAAGTCATAGTACATATTGGTACTAATGACATAAGGAGAAAATGGGAGGAGGTCTTGAAGAGGGAATATAGGGAGATGGTAGAAAACTGAAAAGCAAGGCCTCCTGGCTAGCAATCTCTAGATTGCTGCCTGTGGCACATGCCAGTGACAGTAAGAATAGAATGTCTTGGTAGATGAATGCAGAGGAACTGGTGCAGGGGGCAGGGTTTCAGATTTCTGGATCATTGGGATCTCTTCTGGTGGAGGTATGAACTGTATAAAAAGGATAGTTTACACCGGAACCAGAAGGGTCCAATGTACTTTGCTAGTGCTTTTGGGGAGAGATTAAATTAATTTTGCATGGGACAGGAGGATATGTGGAGTGGCAGGCAGTTTTGAGTCAGACGGAATACAATGTTGGCAAGTGTACACTTGGTAGAAGAAAAGAAAGGGTTGACTATTTTCTAAATGGAGAGAAAATACAAAAATCTGAGGTGCAAAGGAATTTGGGAGTCTTTGTGCAGGATTCCCTAAAGGTTAATTTGCAGGTTGAGTCTGTGGTGAGGAAGGCAAATACAATGTTAGTATTCATTTCAAGAGGACAAGAATATAAAAGCAAGCATGTAATGTTAAGACTTTATAAATATCTTAGAAACAATGTGCTGACACTGGAGAGGGCTCTAAGGAAGTTCACAAATGAATCCACTGGAAGAGTGTTTGACAGCTCTGAGCCTGTATTCACTGGAATTCAGCAGAATGAGGGATGACCTCAATGAAACCTATTGAATGGTGAAAGGGCTTGATAGAGTGGATGTGGAGATGTTTCTTAATGTGGGAGTATCTAAGACCAGCCCACGCATCCTCAGACCAGAGAGTGATGAATCTGTGTAATTCATTGCAACAGACAGCTATGGAAGGTAAGTCTTCATGCATATTTAAGGCAGATATTGATAGATTCCTGTTTGGTCACAGCATGATGGGATACAGGGAGAAGATAGAAGATTGGGGATGAGAGGAGAAATTGATCAGCCATTACAAAATGGTGGAGCAGACTTGATGGGTTTAATTCTCCTCCTATAGCTTATGGTCTTATAATAACAACCTCAATGTTTTGTTCTTCGCAGACATCCATAAAAACAGGAGAGTTCCCCAAAGAACGGGTGACACTAAAAATGTAAGAACCCCTATTCCCCCCCATGCACAAGCAGTAGCAAAGCAACAACAACCCCCTTCCCCCACTTACTTCAGCATGCACCCTCCACCCACCAGGCAAACAATAGTAAAGCCCTTAAGAAAGACCATGATCTGCAGTACAACAAAAACACCACCTTCACCCAACAATTCAAATGCCACAGGCTCTCCCTCCCCCTCCCTAATAAAGGAACAGAGAGGTATCACACAGGTGTTACACAGCAAAAGGAAGACTAACAAGACAAAAGGAAATACTCACTGATTCACAAGTCAGTCATGTCACTTTTTTTTCAAGCCTGTCAAGCCCAATGGGCTCCCTTCTTCACCCAGTTTAATTTCATCCTTGTCCTGGCAGCAAGAAAACCAAGATCAACACTCTGTCTCTCAGTAGGCCGATGGATCTGAGCACAATGCCAATCCACAGCCCATTCTTCCTCGCTCATATATTGTTGCTCAGGTGATCTGGGGAATGGAGGCAGAGGTGAAGTCCTCCCAACAGCAGGGTGCATGTCCGGGTGGGAGACCTCCCAATCAGCTGTTTGTCCCTGCTGTGTTGTGCTCCGAAGTGTTGGAATGAAGTCACTCCTCCCATCTGGCTGGCCATCTGGGAAGTCAATGGATCAGGAGTTTATTAAGGGAAAATTTTGGTGGCTTTCTATGTCCCAGGATGTCCGTGACTTCATATCTGCCTGTCCCAACTGTGCTCGGAACAAAATGTCATGCCAGCATTCTGCTATGTCCGCTGCCTGAGCCCCACCACCCCTGGTCCTACCTCTCCATAGACTTCATCACTGGTCTGCCCCCGTCTAATGAGTACACTTCCATTTTGGTCATTGTGGAATGATTTTCCAAGGCTGCCCTCTTCTTTGCCCTCCCCAAGCTCCCATCGGCTCATGAGACTGCCACGGTCATGGTTCAACATGTGTTCAGGTTCCAGAACTTTTCTTATTCATTTATTTTTTCATCTTTTTTATTGATTTAAAAATATATTAAGACAAATACAAATCAGAGGAGAAGTTATATCAAGTACATATTCCAATAAAAGTAAAAAACATAAAAAAGGAGTGTACACTGTCAAAATCATATATAGTATTGAGCTAATATATAAAAGGAACCACAACTCCTTTTACCAATTCAAGAAAAAAAAGACTAAAAATTTCTATTATTAAGATAAAAAAACCCTACTAAACTAACCTACAACAAAAAAAGAAGAAGACCGGGCATTCCACTCGAGGATATAACTACAAACAAAAAGGGGAAAAATCCTTCCGGTCAAACCTGAAACATCATGGAGAAGAAGAAAAAAGATTACCTAAAAAAGTGAAAAAAACTAAAAAGGAAGAAAATTTAAATAATATGAAAATATTGAATGAAAGGTCACCAGGTTTGCTCAAATTCAAAAGATGTATCAAATGTCTGACTTCTAATTTTTTCCAAGCTTATACATGACATAAAGGAGGAGAGCCAAAAAAACAGTAGGTGGATTAGGATCTTTCCAATACAACAAAATAGCTCTCCTAGCCAATAAAGTTGAAAAAGCTATAATACGTTGAGCGGAAGCAGAAACATTTCCTGCTTCCTTCGGAGTGATCCCAAAGATTGCCGTAAGTGAATTAGGTTGTAGGTCCAAACCTATGACTTCAGTTAACATTCTAATAACATCTCTCCAAAAATTACTTAACTTTATACAAGACCAAAACATATGAGTTAAGGTTGCCACCTTAGCATTACATCTATCACAGGTGGGATTTATATTAGAAAAAATACGCGCCAGCTTATCTTTTGACATATGCACCCTGTGTACGACTTTGAACTGAATCAAGGAGTGACAGGCACAGATGGATGAATTGTTAACTAAATGATAAATTTTATTCCATTGGTCATCTGAAAGTGACTCCCGAAGTTCCAGTTCCCAAGCATGTTTAACCTTATCATTAGACATCATTCATAAATACATAAGCCATCTTATATATAATGGCTATCAATCCTTTTTGAGATGGTTTAAGCTGAAAAATAACATCTATCATATTTGATAAATGCACAAATAGATAATTCGGTAATAAATCTCATAGAAAAATCCTAACTTGTAAATATCTAAAAAATTGTGTGTTAGACATATCATATTTATCCACTACCTGTGAAAAAGACATTAAACAATTCTCTAAAAACAAATCTAAAAATGTTTTTATTCCCTTAGTTTTCCATAGTAAAAAGGCCTTATCTAGAATTGATGGTTTAAAAAAATAGTTCAGATGGATATTACTAGAGAGAACGAAGTTATTCAAATCAAAAAATCTGTGAAACTGAAACCCAACGTACGTCTAACAATGGGAGTAAAATCTTGTCTACCAATCCTAGAAAACAAAAAAGGAAGAGGAGCTCCCAGTAATGAGGTCAAAGAAAACCCCCTTCCTGAGTTCTCCTCCAAGTCCAATCATGAAGGACAATCTCGATGATCTATACCGTAAATCCAAAAAGTAATATAATGAATATTAATTGCCTAATAAGAAAATCCAAAGTTTGGTAATGCCAATCCTCCATCTTTTTTTGATTTTTGCAATAAAGTTTTACTCAATCTAGAGCTCTTATTATTCCAGATATATTTCAGGATCATAGAATCTATTCTATCAAAGAATGCTTTCGAGACAAAGAATGGAACAGCTTGAGACGTATATAGAAATTTCAGTAAAGCTGCTATTTTTATAGCATTTATTCGACCAATTAATGACATCATCATAGGCGATCATTTAGAAAGCATTTATTTTGCATATTCAATTAGAGGAAGAAAATTATACTTATATAAATCCTTAAAATTTTTAGTAATTTTAATACTAAGATAGGTAAAATAATTTTAGCAATATTAAAAGGTATTTGATCATAATAATCAGAATAATTATTAATAGGAAATAATTCACTTTTATGTAAATTTATTTTATATCCAGAAAAAATACTGAATTCAGTAAATATGGATATCATAGAGGGAATAGATTTCATAGGGTCTGAAAAATAAACTAATTAATTATCTGTGTATAACGAACCGTTATGTAATTTATCCCCTCTCTTAATGCCCTTGAACAGAGTTAGAATCCCTAAGAGCAATAGCAAGTGGTTCTAAAACCAAATCAAATAATAAAGAGCTAAGAGGGCAATCCTGACGAGTTCCTCTATATAACCTAAAATAAGGAGATTTTTGATTTTTAGTTATAACCACAGCCATCGGCACTTGTTAAATCAGTTTGATCCAAGAAATAAATCCTGGACCAAAGTTAAACCTCTCCAAAACCTGAAACAAATAAGGCCATACCACATTGTCAAAAGCTTTCTGTGCATCAAGAAAAACAACATATTCAGATTCTTTGACTGGGGAGAATAAATAATGTTAAACAATCTTCCAATATTAAAATGTGAATAAATCCAGTTTGATTATTTGAGATAACAGTAGGCAAATATTCTCAAGTCTATTAGCTAAAATCTTAGAGAGAATTTTAAAATCCACTTTCAATGGGGAAACTGGTCTATAAGAGGCACATTCAGATAAATCTTTTCCTTTTTTAGGAATCAATGAAATTGATGCCTCATAAAAAGTGTTTGGAAGATTCCCAAAAGATATAGAATCAGTAAAAGTTTAACAAAGATATGATGTAAGCATTTCATTAAAGGTCTTAGAAAATTCCACTGTATATCCATCTGGTCCCAGTGCTTTCCCTAATTGCATAGAGGATATAGCCTTAGTTATTTACTCTTGTTTAATAGGTGCATCTACAAATGTAGTACATTAATATCTTGAATAGAAGTTTTAGGTATATTTAATTTTTGCAGAAATATATTCATAATAATAGTATTATCAGGGAATTCAGATATTTAAAAATTAGAATAAAAATCCACAAATATCTTATTAATTTCATAATATAATTAATGTAATATATAACTATTTTAATATTTATAATATTAATTTCATAATATCATATTTATTAATTTCTTATTAATTTCATGTTTCACTTCTATCTGATCTATATATTTTCAAAATCTGTCTTCTGACCATATTTGCCTTTAACTGACCAGCCAGCAGTTTACCTGATTTATCACCATATATATATATAAAATTGATTTTTAGATTTAAAAATTTGCTGCTCAATGGGGAAGGTCAAAAGCAAGTCAATTGTGTTTGGAGTTCAACCCTTTCCTTATATAGATCTTCACCAGGTCTTACTGAATATGCTTTATCTATCTCTCTAATTTTATTAGTAATCACTAAAAGTTCTGCTTTGGTTTTCCTTCTTAAACCTGCTGAAAATGAAATTATTTATCCCCTGATAAAGGATTACATCGTATCCCATATAAACAAATTTGACATACCTTCACTTGTATTAAGTTCAAAAAATATAGAAATTTGCTCCTTGATAAAACTAACAAAAACTGGATCTTGTAACAATACGAGATTCAATCTCCATTGTGACATTTTTTTATTATTAGTTTTTCAAAACATTTTACAAATTAAAAACCCCAAATCCCAATGAGGAACGTTAAAACAGTGCAAAATTAAGCATACAATAACAATATGCTACAAGGGAAGAGAATTTAACAAAAAAAAGCACCTAAATTAAAGACAAGTAAACTTAGTGTCCTCCCCAAACCCCACAACACAAGAAAAAACAACAGCAACTCCAGACCAACCACAACACAATATAGAGAGTATAAGTCAGGACAGCCAAACTCCCAGACTGTGAATACACTCAGCAACAGAGGATAATGATGCCTTCTACCAGAAAAAAGAAAGGAGCTGAAAGCAAGGGACCGAAAACAAAAAAAGAAAATCCTAGTCAAGAGGAAGGTTATGAAAGTACTCGATAAAAGGTCCCCAGACCTTATGGAACTTTAGATCCGAATTGAGAACTGAATAATGAATTTTTTCGAGGTCCAAACAGGCCATGATGTCGTTAAGCCATTGAGCATGAGTGGGCGGGGCAATATCTCTCCATCTGAGGAGGATCAAGCATCTAGCCAGGAGAGAGGCAAAGGATAATATTTGGCATTTGGTCAGACCCAGACATAAATCTGTTTCGCCCCAAAAACCGAACAGAGCAATTAAGGGGTTTGGTTCTAGGTGCTGATTCAGAATACACAATAACGTAGTGAAGACATCTTTCCAGAATTTCTCCAAGCTAGGGCAGAACCAGTGCATATGGATGAGAGAGGACACGCCCCTCTTGCATTTATCACAGAGCGGACTAACGCTAGGGTAGAATCAAGATAGTTTAGATTTAGACATATGGGCTCTATGAACAATCTTAAACTGTAAAAGGCAGTGGCGAGCACAAACAGAGGTTGAGTTAACCGATTTGAAACTGAATCCCAGCTCTCCTCAGATAAGGAGATATTTAAATCCTGCTCCCAGGCCATTTTGATTTTATCCATGGGGGCCCGTCGTAAGGCTGCTAGTTTATCTCGGATGATTGATATTAAGTCTTTATCTAGTAGATTCATGGAAAGAAATAAGTCCATAGCATTTTTCGCAGGCATTTCAGGGAAGTTAGGAATTAAAGGAGCAATAACGTGTCGGATTTGGAGATATTTGAAAAAATGAGCATTGGGCAGATTAAACTTAACAGAGAACTGCTGAAAAGAAGCGAAGCGATTATCAATGAAAAGATCTTCAAAATGACTAATGCCCTTCCTATACCAAACCTGGAATGCTGAATCGTATGTAGTAGGTAAAAAAAGGTGATTATGAGCAACAGGGCTGGAAACGGAAAACCCCTGGAAACCATAGCATTTCCTGATCTGAGCCCATATACGCAAAGTGTGTCTAACAAGAGGATTAGCTATTGATCTGGGCAGACTACTAGGGAATGCAGAGCCAAGAAGTGCAGAGATAGATAATTCTTTAGTGGAGCTCAGCTCCATCACCACCCAGTTAGGGCACTCGGGTTGGCCATGGAAGAAAGACCAGAAGGTAGCACAATGTATATTAGCTGCCCAATAATATAAATGAAAGTTAGGTAAAGCCATGCCACCCTCTTTTTTAGATTTTTGGAGATGGATTTTATTAATTCTAGAGTGCTTATTCTGCCACAGATATGACAAAATATCTAAGGAATCAAAAAAAGATTTAGGAATAAAAATTGGGATAGATTGAAATAGGTATAAAAATTTGGGCAGAACATACATTTTAACAACATTAATATGACCTACCAAAGACATAGATAGAGGTGACCATTGTACCAGACTCTGTTTTATAGCATATGAAAGATTGGCAAAGTTTTCACGAAAGAGATCTTTAAGCTTCCTTGTGACTGTAATTCCAAGATAAGTAAATTGATTATGGACTACTTTAAAAGGGATATCACGAAATGTTAGTTCTTGTGCTTCTTTATTAATTGGGAGAAGTTCACTCTTATGTAAATTAAGTTTATAGCCAGAGATCTGGCTAAACTGGTCAAGAAGTGAAAACATTAGAGGTAAGGATGTAGACGGATTTGAGAGAAAGAGTAATAAGTCATCAGCATAGAGAGAAACTTTATACTCAACACCCCCTCTCCAAATCCCAGTCAATTCAGGGCAGTTTCGAAATGCTATCGCCAGAGGTTCCATAGCCAAATCAAAGAGAAAGGGACTTAAGGGGCACCCCTGGCGGGTGCCACGTTTGAGATTAAATACTTGGGATTTCTGAAAATTGGTTAAAACAGAGGCAGTAGGACACAGGTACAGTAATTGAATCCAAGAGATGAAACTTTGGCCAAGGTCAATTTTTTCTAAAACTGCAAAAAGGTAGTTCCACTCTATACGATCAAATGCTTTCTCTGCATTGAGGGAAATAACACATTCAGGAATCCCAGTTGGAGGTGAGTATAAGATATTAAATAAATGCCGAATGTTAAAAAAAGGGAGACGGTTTTTAATAAAGCCTGTTTGGTCATCAGAGATAATGGAAGGAATGACTGTTTTTTAATCTATGAGCCAAAACTTTAGCTAAGATCTTTACATCAACATTGAGCAGAGAGATCGGCCTATACGAGGAACGCTCTGTTGGGTCTTTGCCTTTTTAAAAAGAAGAATAATAGATGCCTCACTGAAAGAGGGTGGCAATTTGCCATAATTAAACGAGACAAATAATACTGAAAGTAACTGAGGAGAAAGATGAGAAGAGAATGATTTATAAAATTCTACAGGGAACCCATCAGGTCCAGGAGATTTCCCTGAGGACAGTGCAGAAATTGCAGTAGATATTTCTTCTAATGACATAGGTGCATTGAGTTTGGCTTTGAAATCAGATGAAAGTGAGGGGATATTCAGATTCTGTAAAAATTGATCAACAGAGATATTGTCATTCAGAGATTCAGAGGAATAAAGCCGGGAATAAAAAATTTTAAATGATCCGATGTAAAGTCTCCGTTCTCCTTCCAGATCTTTGTAATATGTTGTTTGGCTTTGGAACGCCTCAGCTGATTGGCTAGGAATTTACCAGACTTATCCCCATGAATGTAAAAGCGACTCTTGCTTTCCAGAAGTTGGCGTTCGACAGGTTGAGTGGACAGAAGGTTAAATTTAGTTTGGAGTTCAACACGCTTCTTGTATAATTCAGGGTTCTTTGTTTGGGCATATATTTGATCCAATTCTTTAATCTGGTTAATGAGGTCTAATCGATCTGCATGGGATCTTCTGTTGAGATTTGCTGTGTAAGTGATTATTTGCCCCCTCAGATATGCTTTCATGGCATCCCAGACAATCTGGTGTTTATTAGTGTTAAAATAAAAGGTTATCTGATCCTTAATAAATTTTTAAAAATCATCATCCGATAGTAAAGTTGAATCAAACCGCCAGTGTTTATTCCTCTGAGGGAGACCAGGCAAATTCAGAGAGAGAGTAATTGGTGCATGGTCAGAGATCAGTATACTCTGATAGTCACAAGAGTGGGCAAATGGAATAAGTTGGTTATCGAGTAAGAAGTAATCAATTCTAGTGAAGGTATGGTGAACTTGTGAGAAAAAAAGAATAATCTCTCTCCATAGGACGGAGGAAACACCATATATCGGAGATACCATAATTAGAGAGAAACGATTGGATAGCTAAGGCAGATTTAGTAGGTGGTCTAGTAACAGAGGACGATCGATCCAAATTAGGATCTAACCAACAATTAAAGTCACCGCCCAGTATAAGACAGTATGAGTTTAAGTCTAGTAGTGAAGAAAAAATCATTCAAAAAATTAACATCATCAAAATTGGGGACATACAGGTTTGCTAGTGCAACTTTAGTGTTATATAGTTTGCCAGAAACAATAATAAAATGGCCATTTATATCAGATATTTTATTATGGAGTTCAAAGGAATATTTGAGTTAATAAGAATGGAGACTCCCCTAGCTTTAGCGGTAAAAGATGAATGAAAATGCTGACCCACCCACTTTGACAAAAGCCGTGAGTTATCAGAACAACGAATATGAGTTTCTTGAAGGAAAGCAATGTCAGCTTTGAGTTGTTTGATATGTGAGAATACCTTCCTCCTTTTAACAGGGTGATTCAATCCCTTTACATTCCAGCTCGCGAATTTAAGTGCACTAGCCATTATCGATTACTAATGCATAAAAGGCAGAAGGCATGTAAAAAGTCAAGCAGTACAATAGCAGTCTGGGAGCAGGGATGTAAACATAGATTCGTAAAATCAAAACATATACATGTCCTGAGCAATAAAGAGATATAATATATACAGTGAGTGATGTTGGAACTAGAAAACCCACACAACCCAAAACTAGATGGCTACCAAAACAAGTAGCTAGCTCTACCAAAAAAATTAACTCAAGTACAACTTCCAGATCTATGTCATTAACAGCAGTCCCGTGTAAATACTATAACAAATAGTAACTAGTTTATGCACTAAAAAACATAACTACAGATTAGAACACCTTCTGCAGGAACATAAAACTTAATACAGAGAAAATCGGAAGAGGACCAAAACTAACCTGTCAGCGGAAAAATTATAGAAGAATAAAGTAAGAGAAAGGAAAAAAAAGGATTTAAAAAAAAGGAGAGGAAGGGGAAAATTATAAATTCAAGATGAGTATTTATCAACCATTTACAGAGAAGAGAGAAAAAAATTCAGAAATTAGAAAAAAGGGGGTGAAGAAAAGAAAAAAATATAATAAAATAAATAAATATAAAAAGAAGGAAAAATAGATCGGCAATTAAACTGTGAACCAACAAACAGGAAGGCCTTCACTGAAGACTTCAATCCTCCAAAACAAGTTAAAGTCAGTTGTAGAACTCTGTAGATAAAGTTGTACAACAATAAAAAATAGATTACACACACACCAAATCCAGGGAGAGATTGTCAACAGCCCTTAGAGTTTTGATGAATAATGTCTGAATGATTCAAGTAAAGTCTGAGTCCAGAAAAAGTAATTTTACTACGAGAAGTACTTATCCACCATTTTAGGAGGTCTCATCGGGTTCCGAAGATGGCTGGATAGCCGGAAGACTTGCCCCAAATGCTTCAGCTTCCTTGGCTGACGTAAACCATTTGTATTTCCCAGTGTTAAGCTTGATTCATAGATCAGCAGGGGAACGAAGAGAGGGTTTAAAACTCAGCGCGCATCTTTAAGGTCTGGGGAGCAAAATCTTCCACAAAGCGAATGGGTTTATCCTGGAAAATAAAAGAACCTCTGCGACGTGCCTCTACGATCAGACGGTGTTTTACCTGGTATTGATGGAAGCACAAGATTACTGGTCGCGGGCGGTTGCCCAGAATTCCGGCGGGAACATGGACCCAGTGTGCCCATTCGAGCTCAGGCGGGTTCGGAAGCAAATCTTTCCCGAATATCTCACAGAGAAACTCGGCGAAAAACTTCACTGTTGATCCCTGTTCGGTGGCCTCTGGCAATCCAGGAATTCTAAGATTGCAGCGTCTGCTGCGATTTTCGAGATCCACCGTTTTGAAAAGGAGTTTGTTACATTTTTCCTCCAAGCTGGAACAGAGAGTCTCCAAGTATCAAACACGACTTTCTAAATCTTCAGAAGTCGAATCGATGCGAGATAAGTGTTGGGCATGTTTGTCCACCTTGTCGTTGATCCGATCAAGTTTGTCCTCCAACTGTTTGAAAGCGGTTTTGAATTCCTTTAAAATTTCATCTCGGAGCTGACCGAGCACAGCCAGGGTCTCGTCTGAGAGAGCAGTAGCTTCCTTTCTCCTGGATTTAGAGCTCTTGCTAGACATTGTAAGTTAGATGTGTTCACAGGCAAGTAAGAGGTACTGAAAAAGTTCCCAACTAAGGTTTAAAAAATGGAGACATTTAGTGCAAAGATAGCGACAGTAACGGAACAAAAGTTCGGAGCAGCTAAGCAATCGCCATCTTACTGGAAGTCCTTCGACTGTGACATTTTCAAAAAATTATCAGAGAGCTTCAGGGTTAATTTCACAGCTACGTGATCTGACAGAGCAATGACATCATATGCACACTCGTCAACAGAATATAATAACTGTGTATATAGAAAAAATATTTTTTTTTAAATTAAAATTTAAAATTTAAAATAAATAATTCTTGAATATTTATGATGTACGTGTGAGAAAAAAGAAACATCTTTGTCATTAGGGTGTTTAAATCTCCAGATATCGACCAGGCCATCTTCTAAAAGAAAAGAGTTAATACAGGTCGCCGCTTTATTAGGAAGCGACAGTTTGGTTGATGACCTGTCAATCACTGGATTAAGGCAACAGTTAAAGTCACCGCCCATGATCAATATTCATTTAGATTCGGTAGCTCAGAAGAAAAGCTTCTTAAAAAATTCAGGACTGTTGGAATTAGGTGCTTAAACACACACCAGAGCTACCTTTTGACTGCATAATAAACCAGTGACAATTAAATATCTTCCAATCGAATCAGTAACAGTACTAAAGTGTACTAAAGGGATTTTAGAACTAACAAAATTAGATACCCCTCTAACTTTATTTGTTGATAAGGAATTATATAAAGGGTCCTTCCAAAATTTTAAAAAAGCAATCTTCATCCTGTCTTCATACATAAGTCTCTTGCAAAAAAATAATATCAGCATGAAGTGTTTTTGTGTTGCCTTTAAGGCATTTGTTTAGTTTATTGTATTTTCGCTTTAGTAATTTGTTTATCATTTTCTAGTTAAAGTTAAGATTGTTTAAAGTAAATTCGTTGTCTGTGATATATCACGGCATGCCATGACTCACACACGGTTTTGCCGCGTCTTGTGGGAAAATACCGGTTTGGAGAAATGGGAAGTAGGGGGCTTATGTGTGCAGGATCAGTGCGAGAAAAGTTTTCTTTCTATGCACTAGAAACATTAGAGAAACAATGCCGTAAGTTCATGAGATAATCGATATGTTGAATTAAAAATGTTAATGCTGATTCTGTTAAAAGTAACGACGGTTGACAAAGTTTATATTTTTTGTTATTTGAAGAGTTGTGGATAGTTTGTGTTGAAGTGTATTTAAAGCCAGTCGATGGTGTAGGTAGATTCTGACTGTACATGGCACTTTAATGTAATATAGTTGTTGTAGTTTTACTTTTGCAAGTATTTATGATGTAAATATGATGTCAAGAAGGAAACAAATACTGTATATATTTTGTATTGTTCTAACAACAGTTTTCACCATACGTTAATGTGGAAGAGTGAACAGTAAACGGTTAATCTTACTGGGACCGCCTCATTGATTGGTTTATGCTTGGTGTTCAGTTCAGAGTTCTTTTACACCTGCGTGAGAACACTACAGTGAAAAGGCGGCATTACCAGGTGTTTCAAGTGCTGCAATGACAACACGATCCAGTATCAAGTCATTGCCATCCAGCAACAGGGGCAGTAGGGCATCAACAAGTAAGGCTGCCCAAGCAAGAGCTAAGGCAGAAGCCGCCAAGGTGCGATCATTGTACAACAAGAAGCAAAATTGAAAAAGGAAGCCGCTGCCAGAGAAGCTGAAAACCAAAAGGAAGCGGCTGCCAGAGAAGCCGAAAACCAGTTGGAAAAGGTAAGGATTGAGTCAGAGTTAGAAGTGCTGATGCTACACTGAGAAGCAGAAGCTGCCAGGGTGGAAGCAGAGATAATAGAAAGTGCTGAAGAAATGCATGTTCTGGTTGATGTAAAATCTACTTCAGAAAAGACCAGATTGGAACGCACAAGTGACTATGTCCAATCTCAAACGGACTTGAAGATTCGTTCTTCCTCTCCATACTTGTATGCTAACATCCCACCACTCGAGGAGTCTCGAGGAGTCCCTGAGGAAGGCAATTTACCCTTGCAACTCTGTGGTGAATTCAAGAATGAAAGGGCTGATGACAAATACTTCTCGACACCCAACTTACCAGATTTGGCGAGAAGAGAGACAAAGGCTGAATTCAGAACAGCAAATTCCATAAAAAATGTACACCCTCAGTCATATACCAGCCGACATATTCCCCCAGCCAGCATGCCACTTGCAGTTGAACCCATGGCACAGTATTTAGCACGACGAGATCTCGTCACTTCAGGACTATTTCAGTTTGATGATAAACCTGAAAATTACCATGCATGGTACCCCTCATTCGCCAACGCTATCCACAGAGTCCAGCAACCCAAGAGTTGGATCTTATGACAAAATGGCTGGGAAAAGAATCATTCGAACAGGTGAGACGCATACGTTCAGTGTACATTAACAACCCCAAGCTAGCCTTATGCAAAGCATGGGAGAGACTTCGGGAGTGCTATGCGGCCCCTGAAATTATTGAAACGGCACTATTCCGACGTCTGGAAAATTTTCCTAAGGTGTCAGCCAAGGACCACACTAAGTTAAGAGAGCTCGGAGATTTACTCATAGAGATTCAAGGCGCCAAAGAAGATGGCTATTTAACTGGTCTATTATACCTAGATACATCATACGGGATTAGACAAATTGTGGAGAAACTTCCATTTGGGCTGCAGGAAAGGTGGGCGTCTGTTGGCTCAGAGTACAAGGAAGAGAACGATGGTCAATTTCCTCCCTTTGAGTATTTCACTAGGTTTGTGTGCAATGAGGCGAAGAAGCGAAACGACCCTAGCTTCATGAGTCCAGGTAGCAGTACAATTTACACCAAGCCAGTTAAATCCACTTCGAATAATTTCAACATCAATAAACCTGTCTCAGTGCGTAAAACTGAAGTCTTTACAACTAACAATGACCCTAGCAAGAATTGTCCATTGCACAACAAACCCCACCTCCTCAGAAAATGCAGAACATTTAGGAAAAACCCCCTTGAAGAGAGAATGGCCCTTCTCAAGGAGAAAAAAATATGTTTTAAATGCTGCTCCTCTACCTCTCACCTTGCTAGAGAGTGTACGATCTCTGTGAAGTGCCCGGAATGTAATAGCACTAATCACGGTGGGGCCATGCATCCCGGCCCGTTACTGCAAATCGACAAAGCTCCTTCACCCTCACAACAGGACGATGGGGAGGGAGAGGCTCACTCCAGGACAACTGTTGTCAGCTTGAGCTGCACAGAAGTTTGCGGTCAAGCTCAGTCAAGCTGTTCTTGTTCAAAGATCTGCCTCACTAAGGTATACCCTAAGGGAGCCAAAGACAAGGCCATCAATGCCTACATAATTCTGGACGATCAGAGCAATCGCTCACTTGTCAGACCAGACTTCTTTGACTTGTTCAACATTGAGAGTAATCAGTTCCCATGCTACCTTAGAACTTGCTCAGGCAGCGTGGAAACATATGGAAGGAAGGCAGAAGGCTTCCAGCTCGAGTCCCTGGATGGTAAAGTTATTATCTGTCTCCCTCCGCTCTTAGAGTGCAATGAAATTTTGAATAACTGCACTGAGATCCCAACGCCAAGTGCAGTGCTACACTAACCACATCTCCACCACATTGCCAAGCACATCCCAGAACTGGATCCAAAAGCAGAAATACTCCTGCTATTAGGAAGAGATGTTCTCCAGGTGCACAATGTTAGGCCACAATGGACCACACGATGCCCCCTTTGCCCAACGCCTGGATCTGGGCTGGGTGGTGATAGGAGAGGTGTGCCTTGGCAATGTACACAAACCGACAGTTAACATACTCAAGACCAATGTGCTAGAGAGTGGCCACCATTCAATTTTTCAACCCTGCACAAGTTTCATGTGTATCAAGGAAGCACGACAAGGCTTTAACAAATGTAAAGTAACCGACAAGACGCTGGGTCGGTCAGTCTTTGCTCAAACTGAGCATGATAATAAACTTGCTCCATCAGCTCAAGACACCATTTTCTTAAAAATAATGAACACCAAGGACTTCAGAGATGAAGCAAATAATTGGGTCACCCCACTACCTTTCAGAGAACCATGCCAGCGCTTGCCAAACAACAAAGAGCAGGCAGTCAAGCGGTTCACGTCTTTGCAAAAAACCCTGAAAAGGAAACCTGAGATGCAGCAGCAATACGTAGCATTTATGGAGAAGATCTTCACTAATGGACATGCTGAAATAGCACCACCACTGAGGGAAGGCGAGGAGTGCTGGTACCTCCCAACGTTTGGGGTTTACCACCAACAAAAGCCCAATCAGATCAGGGTGGTCTTTGACTCCAGTGCTCATTACGCTGGTATCTCCCTTAATGACGTGCTCCTCACAGGCCCCGACCTCAACAATACCCTTCTCGGGGTCCTGCTGCACTTCCAGAAGGAGAAGGTCGTAATCCTAGCGGACATCCAGCAGATGTTCCATTGCTTCTTAGTACAGGAGGACCATCGCAATTTCCTCCGTTTCTTATGGTACAAGGACAATGACATTAACAAGGAAGTCATTGAGTACCGGATGAAAGTCCACATTTTTGGCAATAGTCCATCACCTGCCGTGGCCATCTATGGGCTGCGAAGAGCCATCAGAGAGGGCACACAGGAGCACGGTGATGACATCATTAAGTTTGTAGAAAGGCACTTCTATGTCGATGATGGCTTGATATCGCTACAGACAGAAGACGAAGCAATCGATCTGCTCCGACGTACACAAACCTCACTCGCTGAGTCAAACCTCCGCTTGCACAAGTTCACTCAAACTGTCAGGCAGTATTGGAGGCCTTTCCACACGATGACTCTGCTCCGGCAATCAAAGACCTAGATCTAGATGGAGAAACCATACCCACACAAAGGAGTTTGGGCCTCCTTTGGGAGATTACGACTGACACATTCACATTCTCCATGCCGACCATGATCAAGTCATTTACCCGCCGTGGAGCTCTCTCCACTGTCAACAGTGTTTTTGATCCCTTGGGTCTGCTGGCGCCAGTTACGATCCAGGGAAGAGCGCTTCTCAGAGAACTTACCTCTGAGCTCTCTGACTGGGATACTCCCCTACCAGAAGACAAGCTAAGCAGATGGAAGGCTTGGAGAGATTCACTTCAAGATCTAAAACAGCTTCATATCCAACATAGGTACACTGCGACCGAGGCAGTGCACACAGAATTATGTGTTTTTTTGGATGCATCTACCAAGGCCATCAGTGCTGTGGCTTACTTGAAAGTGGTCGGGAAGGATGGTCAAGTTGAAGTAGGATTTGTAACTGGTAAGATGAAGCTCACTCCTCAGTCCGAGCCGACAATTCCAAGGCTTGAACTGTGCGCAGCTGTCCTGGCCATGGAAATGGCAGATCTTATCCAGGACGAGCTAGACTTAGAGTTGGACGATATCAAGTTCTACACAGATACCAAAGTAGTGCTTGGTTATATTTATAACGAATCAAAATGCTTCTACGTGTATGTTCATAATAGAGTTCAACGTATCCACCTGTCATCAAAGCCCGAACAATGGCATTATGTACGTACCGAGGATAACCCTGTAGACCACGCATCGAGATCCTTACCTGCATCCCACCTGGCTCAGACATCCTGGTTCACCAGACCACCCTTTCTGTATCAGCCACCAATGGAAAAAACTCAAATGAGCGAGACATTTGAGCTGATCGAACCCGAAAGAGACTCGGAAATTCGGCTGCAAATACAGACAGGAGTCACCTACCTGGAAGAATCAATACATACTAACGAACGCTTTCAGCGGTTCTCCACTTTGAATTCTTTAGTGAAAGGACTTGCGTTCCTCATTCACATGGCCAGATCACACAAACACTCATCCTGAAATAGTAAATGTAAGGGATGGCACAAATGTAACTTACCTCGCACTGCGGACGAATTGGCCCGGGCAAAGGACGTTATCTTTAAAGCAACTCAAAGAGCAGCTTCTGCAAGGGAGTTTTTGGCTCTCCAAGCTAATAAACCAATACCAAAGGACAGCCCTTTGAGGAAATTCAACCTAATCCTGAAGAACGATATCATCTGCATTGGAGGCCGGTTAATACACTCCCAACTTCCAGCTGCAGAAAAGAGTCCAGTAATACTGCCCAAAGTCTGCCATGTGTCCTTACTGCTCACTCACCATCACCATGAACAGGTAAAGCATTAGGGCTGTCACCTGACAGAAGGAGCAATAAGGGCAGCGGGACAGTGGACCTTGGGAGGTAAAACACTGACCAATTCAGTACTTCATAAATGTGTAACCTGCAGGAAACTGCGAGGCAAGTTGGAAGTTCAACATATGGCAGACCTCCCACCAGAACGCCTCGAAGCCAGCCCTCCTTTTACATATGTGGGGCTCGATGTATTTGATCCCTGGACTATCACTACGAGATGCACCAGAGGAGGACAAGCAGAGAGCAAGCGGTGGGCCATCATGTTCAGCTGCATGAGTTCAAGAGTGGTACACATTGAGGTCATCGAATCTTTGGATACATCCAGCTGCATTAATGCTCTCAGGCGCTTCTTTGCGCTAAGAGACCCTGCAAAACAGTTAAGGTCTGATTGCGGCACGAACTTTGTTGAAGCATCAAAGGAGCTTGGGATGGACAAAATGGTGCAAGAGTACCTCAGTCAGCAGGGATGCAACTGGGAGTTCAACACACCACACGCCTCTCACATTGGAGGCGCATGGGAGCGGATGATTGGTATCACCAGAAGAATTCTTGATTCAATGTTTCAGCAGCAATGCACCCGATTGACCCACGAGGTACTGTGCACACTAATGGCAGAGGTCACAGCAATTATAAATGCACGACCACTCCTACCTGTGTCTTCTGACCCGGAAAACCCCTTCATACTCTCGCCATCAATGCTCCCTACACAGAAAGCAGGAGCCCCCCCTCCACCAGGGGACTTCTCCGATAAGGATTTGTACACAAAGCAACGGAGACAGGTCCAGGCTCTGGCAAATCGGTTCTGGTCTCATTGGAGACAAGAATATCTACCTTTGTTGCAACACAGACAAAAGTGGACAGAACCCTGCAGGAATCTTCAAGTTGGAGATTTAGTCCTGCTCAGGGACAAGCAAATCACCCGCAACAGCTGGCCAATGGCCAGAATCACTGCCACATTTCCTAGTAGGGATGGACATGTCAGGAATGTTGAGTTGAAAACTTCTGACCAAGGTGATGTGAAAATTTACCAAAGGCCAGTTGCAGAAGTCATTCTACTTCTACCTAAGGACTGATTTAGAGACTGAAGTTTTGTATTATGTTTATTGTGACCTTACGAAGGTCAAGTGGGGAGAGTGTTGCCTTTAAGGTATTTGTTTAGTTTATTATATTTTCGCCTTAGTAATTCGTTTGTTATCGTTTTCTAGTTAAAATTAAGATTGTTTAAAATAAATTCGTTGTCTGTGATATATCGCGGCATGCCATGATGTCACACTCGGTTTCGCCGTGTCTTGTGGGAAAATACCGGTTTGGAGAAATGGGAAGAAGAGGGCTTATGTGTGCAGGATCAGTGCGAGAAAAGTTTTCTTTCTACGCACTAGAAACATTAGAGAAGCAATGCCGTAAGTTCATGAGATAATCAATATGTTGAATTAAAAATGTTAATGCTGATTCTGTTCAAAGTAATGACGGTTGATAAAGTTTATGTATTTTGTTATTTGAAGAGTTGCAGATAGTTTGTGTTGAAGTGTATTTAAAGCCAGTCAATGGCGTAGGTAGATTCTGACTGTACATGGCACTTTAATGTAATATAGTTGTTGTAGTTTTACTTTTGCAAGTATTTATGATGTAAATGTGATGTTAAGAAGGAAACAAATACTGTATATATGTTGTATTGTTTTATCAACAGTTTTCACCATACATTAATGTGGAAGAGTGAACAGTAAATGGTTAATCCTACTAGGACCACCTCATTTATGCTTGGTTTATGCTTGGTGTTTAGTTCAGAGTTCTTTTACACCTGTGCGAGAACACTACAGTTTTTAATTTCTTAAAAATCTTTTTACGCTTAATAGGATGATTCATGCCATTCAAATTCCAAGAAATTATATTGATTTTATTAGCATCCATATTTAGGATTTAATTTAAAGTTTTATAAAGAAAGCTATTGCACAAGCACACACTAGATCCAGAAGAAAAAAAATGCACAGACTTGACTGGAAGTGACGTTATGATTGATAGAAAATGTAACCTCTTAGAATTGCCCAGTCGAAAAAAACTAATCTAATAGCCCCACCCCCCAAAGTCCGAATAATAGTGACCCAATAGGCAGGCCACAAGTTAAACCTGATAACCCTTAACCCCATCCTCCATTTTGCAGCTATGTTAACAAAATATGTTCACCCCACCAATTCCAGGCAAATTAAAAGAGATGAAAAAATTTCAAATACTGTAATGTTATGTCTAACAATAATTGAAACGTAACTAGTGACGGCCATCTTAAATTCATCTAAAGTATATGAATCACATATTCAAAAAAGAATAAATCCAGTCAAATAATATATTATGACGAAAATTTTTTAAGAGAACTTACAAGTCATACAGAAAAAAATAAGTGAATATATATATATATATAACAGAGCTATATTAATGTTAAAACAAGCAAAAGAGAGAGAAAAAAGATTAAATCAGACCAGGTTCTGTGTGGACATCCATAAAATGTAAAACAGGTTTTCTTCAAAGCAACTACGCATATATACTAATTATTAACAAATAAAGAAAAGGATTAAATCAACCAAGTCCTGTACGGACATCCATAAAGCATAGAATAGATTTTCCTCAAAGTACCTATAAACATCTCCCAGCTCGAAATTACCTGTTCAGGTTACAATTGACATAACTTTAAAACTTTTAATAAACTCCCACCCCTCATTTGGAGAATCCTCTGTGGCTGAGAATCAGGAGGAAAAATTGTCAGACGGGCGGAGTAGCGGAGCGATGGATGGCAATTTATTTTAAACAATTCAATCATGACTTCCTGGTATTTCCTTCTTTCGGCAAAATCTCAGGAGGAAAATCTTCCACTATACGAATTTCAGTTGAATTGTAGATTAATTTCCTTCTTTTACTAGCCTCTCGAAGTATGGCTTCTTTGGTTGTATAATAATGGAAGCAAAGTATGAGTGGTCGTGGACGCAGTTCCGATGAATGCCAAGAACTCGGAATTCTGTGAGCTGTAGCGAGCACAGGGTTTGCTTCAAGAATCTCACTAAAAGTGAATACAACATATCAGAGAACTTTAATAGGTCATCAGTTTCAGTATTTTCGGGCAAACCCAATATACGTTAAGTTCCTCTGGTGCACTCTGCTGTCTAAATCAATCATTTTTTTCTTCGTTCTTTTTTTTTTAACTTTTTTTATTGCATTTTTAAATGATTACAAAGTATGAAAAAACAATGTATATAACCCATACCCCCTCCCCTTAACCCCTCCCCCCTAACTGCCCTATAGAAAAAAAAAGAAAGAAAGAAAGAAAGAAAGAAAGAAAGAAAGAAAGAAAGCCTGGTTATTGGAAGATCTCCACATGCTCCATGGAATTCGTAATAATTTTAATATGTATATTTATTTCTTTCCCCTAATAACCAATTGTTTCATCTTCAAAGCATCTATATATTTAATCCTGTCTTTTGTAAATAAGGGCTCCAAATTTTCAAAAATGTTTCATATTTATCTCTTAAATTATAAGTAATTTTTTCTAATGGAATACAACCATAGATTTCTTTCTTCCAAGAATCTATACTTAAATGTGTATCCGATTTCCAAGTAACTGCAATAGCTTTTTTGGCTACTGCCAGTGCAATTTTTATAAATTCTTTCTGATACTTATTTAGTTTGAGTTTCGGTTTTATCCCTTCAATATCACCTAGTAAAAATAATATTGGATTATGAGGAAATTGTGTTCCTGTAATTTGTTCCAGTAAAAGTCTTAAATTTGTCCAAAAAGGTTGAATTTTAGAACAAGACCATGTCGAATGTAAAAAAGTACCAGTTTCCTGATTACATCTGAAACACTGATCCGATAAATTTGGATTAAATTTTTTTATTTTTTGTGGTGTAATATATAATTGATGTAGAAAATTATACTGCACTAATCTTAACCGAACATTTATTGTATTTGTCATACTGTCAAGACATAGTCTTGACCAATTTGTTTCTTCAATTTTAATATTCAAATCACTTTCCCATTTTTGTCTTGACTTATGGACTCCTTGCTTAATTACCTGTCTTTGAATCAAATTATACATGCAAGATATAAATTTTTTGATATTTCCTTTTTGAATTAAAATTTCTATTTCATTAGATTTCGGCAATAACATTGTTTGACCTAATTTTTCTCTTAAATAAGCCCTTAATTGAAAGTAACAAAATAAAGTGTTGTTTGATATTTTATATTTATTCTTTAATTGATCAAATGACATTAATATACCTCCTTCAAAACAATTCCCTATATATCTAATCCCATTTTGAATCCAATTATATAAAAGTTGATTGTCCATTGTGAAAGGAATAAGTCTATTTTGAATTAAAGATCTCTTTGCTAATAAAGGACATCTTACCTTTCCAGAGGAATTTCCTCAGATATTTGTTTAACTCTTGAAAAAACTTCTGGGGTAATTGTATTGGTAGTGATTGAAATAAATATTGTAATCTAGGGAATATATTCATTTTTATAGTATTTACTCTACCTACTAATGTTATTGGTAATGCCATCCATTTTTCAAGATCTTCCTGAATTTTTTTCAAAAGTGGTAAGTAATTTAATTTGTATAAGTTTTTTATATCATTATCAACTCTTATACCTAAATATTTTATACCATTTGCTGGCCATCTAAATTGAGTTATTAATCGACATTGATTATAATCTCCTTTAGTAAGAGGTAAAATTTCACTTTTATCCCAATTTATTTTATAACCCGATTTATAATCGGTGTTTAATAAAGAAATAGGTCTATATGATGCTGGTTTTTAAAGGTCTCTGTCTTTTTTTGGCAATACTATTAAAATAGCTGTTGAAAAAGATTCTGGAAGTTTATGCGTTCTTTCCGCCTGATATATTAACTCCATAAAAGGAGGAATTAATAAATCTTTAAACTTTTTATAAAATTCAGGTGGAAAACCATCTTCTCCTGGAGATTTATTACTTTGAAGTGATCCCAAAGCTTCTTCAACTTCTTTCAATGTAAAAGACATACCTAATCCCTTCTGTTCTTCTGTATTTAATTTTGGAAGAGTTATTTGTGATAAAAATTCTTCTATCTTAACATCATCATTCTTTGATTCTGATTTATACAACTCAGAATAAAAATTCTTAAAAGCCTCATTAATTTCTAGGGGTTTATAAGTAATTTCATTCACTTTTGTTCGAATTGCATTTATTGTTTTAGAAATCTGATCTGTTTTTAACTGCCATGCAAGAACTTTATGTGATCTTTCACCTAATTCATAATATCTCTGTTTAGCTCTCATAATTGCTTTTTCTGTTCGATATGTCTGGAGTGTATTATATTTTAACTTCTTATTAATAAGTTGTCTTCGTTTTTCTTCTGTCATATTTCTTTGAGATTCTTTTTCTAATTTTATAATCTCTTTTTCCAATTGATCTATTTCTATCATATATTCCTTCTTAATTTTAGAAGTATAACTTATTATCTGACCTCTCAAATATGCTTTCATTGCTTCCCACAATATAAATTTATCATCAACTGAATGTAAATTTGTATCTAAAAAGAACTGAATCTGCTTTTTCATAAAATCACAAAAATCTTGACGTTTTAGTAAAATTGAATTAAATCTCCATCTATAAATTGATTCCTCTTTATCTATCATTATCATTGTCATTATTAAAGGAGAGTGATCAGACAATATTCTTGCTTTATATTCCATGTTTTTCACTCTATCTTGAATATTTGTTGATAACAGGAAAAAATCTATCCTTGAATATGTTTTATGTCTATTTGAATAAAATGAATAATCCCTTTCTTTTGGATTGATTCTTCTCCATATATCAATCAAATTTAAATCTTTCATCAATGATAGAGTTAATTTTGCTACTTTTGATTTTGTAATAGCCTTTGTTGATCTATCTAAAACTGGATCTAAACAAAAATTAAAATCTCCACCTATTAATATTTTATCATGTGCATTAGCCAAATTCAAAAAGACCTCCTGTATAAATTTTACATCATTTTCATTTGGTGCATAAATATTCATAAGAGTCCATAGTTCTGAAAAAATTTGACAATGTATAATTAAATATCTTCCTGCCGAATCAATTAATACATTTTGTATTTTAATTGGTAAATTTTTATTAACCAAAATTGCAACTCCTCTTGCCTTTGAGTTAAATGAAGCTGCAATAACATTTCCAACCCAGTCTCTTTTTAATTTCTGATGTTCTATATCCGTTAAATGAGTTTCTTGTAAGAAAGCTATATCTGTTTTCATTTTTTTAATGTATGTTAAAATTCTTTTTCTTTTTATTGGTCCATTAAGCCCATTAACATTAAAACTTAAAAAATTCAATAAATTAGTCATTATTTTTATTTATGTTACTCCAATCTATAATAATACCTAATCTTTCAACTTTCATTATATCCTGGGAAATCTTTTTAGAAGTCTCCATGTTGCTATGTGTGTCCCCACCAATCATCCAGGCAAAAGAATAGAAGAAAAATAGAAAATAAAAAAAAACAAAATACCCCCCTACTAATGTTGTGAAAGAAAAGAAACACAACATTACCCCCCTCTATTGTACGGGTCATGGCAATCGCCATGATTACACACGTGAATCCCGCAGTAACCGATTCAAAGCTCCCCAGCCCCCCCGCAACATGAAAAATATATATATATAAAAAAAACATACTATTCTCAATTAATATTTCTAAAATATTACTTTTCTCCCTTATATCGTCCTTAAATGTCCATCAGTTCCATTTACTTTCTCTGTCTTCGTCTTTAACCATTACATTTAGAAATCTCTGCTTTTAATCAACGAATAGATGGAAGTCTTTGTGCAAACACCTCCGCATCTTGATAATCAGAAAAAAATCTTTTTCCTTCCTCCAAAAAAATTATCAGTGTTGCTGGGTGACGCATTGAAAACTTATAACCTTTTTCCCACAAAACCTTTTTAGCTGGGTTAAATTCTTTCTTTCTCTTCAAAAGGTTATAACTTATATCAGGATAAAAAAGAACTGGTTTCTCAGCTATCATCAACGGACCTTTTCTTCTTTTAGCACCCTGGGCAGCCGCCCTCAAAATCTTTTCTTTATCCTGGTATCTTAAACATCTTATCAAAATTGATCGCGGATTTTGATCATCTTGAGATCTTGGTCTTAAAGCTCTGTGCACCCTTTCAATCTCAATTAAAGCTTCTTCTCCCATTTCCAATTTTTCAGGAATCCATTTTTGAAAAAAATTTATTGGGTCTTCTCCTTCGGTACCTTCTTTAAGTCCAACAATTTTAATATTGTTGCGTCTACTAAAATTTTCAAGTTTATCAATTTTTCCCACGAGTTGTTTTCTTTCTGATGTCCAGGCATCATTATCATCTTCCATCCTCTTCATTCTTCCCTCCATTTCTTCCATTCTGACGTCCAAATCTATAATTTTCTTTTCCATTTTTTCCTGTTTCTTTGTCATTTTATCAAACATAGCCTCCATATTTGTTATTTTTTCTGTAATTACTTTTTGGTTACTTTTAATTACTTTTAATGCATTTAATTTTTTTAATTTATGCATTATTTGCCTCAAAGTCTTTTTTGTACTTTCAGAGGAACTTTCATCTTCTCCATCTTCATCTGATTTTTCCAGAGAGTCCGTCTCTCTCTCAGACTCACTTTCACTGTCGGTTTCAGTCGTTGCTGGGATTTGTAGTTCTGGTTGTTCTCTTTTGCGCATGCTCGTTCCTTTACGCTTGCGCAGTTCTCGTTGATCTTTCCCTTTAGAAATGGCCGATGCTGCCGCAGTCTCCTTTTCTGTTTCACCGGTGGTGTATTGTACCTGAGTCCGCGGTTCTTCGGTAGAAGTAGGCCTTGATTCTGTTCCAACTTGAGCGGTCTTCGCGGTAGCAGTTTTCTTCGTCCTCTGTTTATGAGGCATAGCTTAAAACAATCCGGAATAGTTTATAAGTAACCTTAAAAAAGTATTAATTAACTTTTCTTCACTTAGACATTAATTTATTAACTTTTTTACGGGAGGGCTGGGTTCCAGCATCTCGATCCTACGTCATCACGTGACGTCCCCCCCTTCGTTCTTGATAATTCCAAGGTAACTTCATTAATTTGCTCTTCCATAGATGACATCTTCAATTCTTATTCATTGATAGTTTACCTGAATAGTTCCTGTTCCCTCTCGATTCGATGGGTAGTCTGTTTGAGTAGCCTTCTGTTTGGAAGGCTACTGTTCTCCTGTAGGAGCCACAGCCAGCCTCTCATCTGGTTTCCACCTCAATGCAATGGCGAAACTGAGAGGAGTTGGAGACAACACTGTGCTGCCTTGCCTCTTCCAGCCCCATGTTCAATTGGTTTGGGCAGAGATCACCCACAATAACCTCCAGTCATACTCCACAGGTATGTACCACTCTGAATGCCAGAAGGGATTCCAGCCCCGCCCTTCCATGTCAGGAGATTGATTTTGGTGTTCTTGCTGCTAAACAGCTGATCCAGCACTACAAAGGCACCCGGAGATGAGTCTGAGCTTCCCTGTTGCGCGCCCAGAAACAACATGCCTGGCAAGCTGATCGGCTCCATTGACAGGCACGGCCATTCAAGCCAGAAGAGAGGTCTGGTTGGCATCAAGAGATCTTCCTCTGAAAGTTGAGAGCCGCAAATTGGCACCGTGCTATGTGGAACTATTTGTAATGAAAAATGTTGTCAACAAAGTCTCTCATAGATTGCATCTACCAGCATCAATGGAGATCCACCCAGTATTCCATGGTTCCCAGCTCAAGCTACTTACTTCTAATCCTCTGGCCGCAGTCACCCCACCTCGTCCTCCTTCCTACTTAATAGATGGTTCCCTGGTGTATGTTATGTGGTATGTGGTAAGGTCCAGTACTTTGTGGATTTGGAAAGGTCTGGACCTGAAGAACATTCTTGGAACACAGTGAAGGACATCTTGGATCAGTTGCTCATCTGGGACTTCTAGTGGGCACACATCTACAGTGCCTCAGGAGCTGCGCCTGGAGGAGGGGGGCCTGTCTCAACTATGGACTCAGCAGTGTAGCAGATCCGGCAATTACGTTTGTGAATATGCACGTGTCAGATAATTATTAATCGATTATGGTGGTGTTTAACTCCTTCCTTTTTGTTGTAATGCTTGTTGAGACTTGAACAAAGCATAGCAACGTTACACTGCCTGCTTGCATTTGGTCTTGCCTGAGAAAGTGATTGATTGAGTCGAATGATGCTGAAGACTAGTGGTATTTGTTTTATGCTTAACAATTCCTTTCAGCCACGATGTTGTCATCTAGTTTCCCATTTGAAAGTTTTAGTTAAAAGCCCAGTTTGGCTTAGAGTTCATTGTTCTCTTTTCCCCTGAAATCTTGTTAGTGTTAAAATGTGTGAACTACCAACCTACTTCCGTGTGTCTCTCTCTACACTTGGGTCATATCCAAATGTACTTACACTTTGAGCTTATTGATTAGTTTTGAGGGGATAATAGATAGAGAATGCTGAGCTGTAGTAACATCCTAACATATGCACCTTTACTGTCCAGATGTTCCTGGGTTGAGTGAAGAGCCAACAAAGCAGCATCTGCTGTTGAGCTGTTGCAAACTGGAGCAGATCCAAGTCACTTCTCAGGCAAGAGTTGACATGTTTCATCACCATTCTCAAAAGACTCCATTACATTGGGTACTGTAAGTGCTACTGGATGATTCTCCTCTGACCTCTCTCATTAACAAGGCATTTTCACTCACTCAAGTGCCTCTCACTGGATGTTTTTCACTTTTCACACTATACTCTGTAATCTCTAAAGACTGTTGTGCATGAAATTTCCAGAAGATCAGTAATTTGAGTTACTCAAACCATACCAATTGGCACTAATGATCATTCCATGGTCAAAGTCACTAGATCACATTTCTTCCCTATCCTGATGTTTAACTGAACCTCGACTATGTCTACATGACTTTATGCATTGAGTTGCTGCTGCATGATCGGCTGATTAGATTTTTGCATTAATGAGCAGTTGTACAGATGTATCTAATAAAGTGGTCACTGAATGTATTTCAAAATTATAGCAATCACACAGAATTTGTTGCCAAAAGTGCGATGGATTTAACAATATGTTTTTGATTATAACCTGTAGCTGTATTGGTATTGGTATTGGTATTGTAAAGGTATAACCTTTAGTGGTATTAAGTGAGAGGAGTTACCTGTGTGCTGGGATTAGCACTTTGCTGATCATTTAGGAAGCTCAATTTCAGCCACAGGAAGACCACAGCCCTGTAAGATTCATGAAGTTGATGTATTTGTACATTAAATTGCAATTAAACTCTCTGCAGGAAGTGTGTGGACCTTTTAAATAAGGCAATTTATGGTTAAGCATTTCAAAACTTTACTCCTAGAATGAGAGAAATTTCATCCGTAGAATCTCATTTCCAGCGGTAGTAAATTGTTGCTAATGGTTTTTGAAATTTAATATATTTAAGTTAGTTTTTTTTACTGTTCCTTTTTTCCTATATTTCAAATCAAAATTGAACATTTTGCCAGTTGCACACATGCAATTAAAAACTTACTTGTGGTAGCTTTGCAGGCAGATAGCATAGATAAGTAGCATTCACAAGAAAAAACAATGTACTATTTTTACACAAAAGAAAATAATTGTGAAAAGAGTCCTGCTGAAGGGTTTTGGCCGAAAACTTTGACTTTTTTCCATAGATGCTGCCGAGCCTGCTGAGTTCCTCCAACATTTTGTGTGAGTTGCTCAGATTTCCAGCATCTGCAGATTTTCTCTTGTTTGTAATTGTGAAAAGAAACAAAATTCTGAAAAGGAACAAAAGAATTTCATTTTAGGACAAAGTGTTCAAAAATTTGCTAAAATGTAGTGATTAGGGATGTGTCAGTTGGTTCAAAAACCGAACGGTTGAAAGGAAATAGCTGTCATTGAACCTCCTGATGAGGGATTTCAGGCTTCTGTACCTGCTGCCTGATGCTAGTAGCTGCAACAAAACAGCATGGCCTAAATGGCACACGAGTGAATCTGCAGATGCTGGAAATAAATAACAACACAAAATGCTGGCAGAACTCAGCAGGCCAGACAGCATCTATGGGAGGAGGTAGTGATGACGTTTCGGGCCGAAACCCTTCATCAGGAGTCATGATGAAGGGTATCCTCCTGATGAAGGGTTTCGGCCCGAAACATTGTCACTACCTCCTCCCACAGATGCTGTCTGGCCTGCTGAGTTCTGCCAGCATTTTGTGTTTTTATGGCCTAAATGGATCTATTTCTTTTAGAGCATTGACCCCTCCCCCCCACACCCCACCCCCCTGACACTACATATTGTGCTGTTGTCTGCACGTACACATTGTTTTTTTTCTCTCTCTCTCTCTCTCTCTCTCTCTCTCTCTCTCTCTCTCTCTCTCTCTCTCTCTCTCTCTCTCTCTCTCTCTCTCTCTCTCTCTCTCTCTCTCTCTCTCACACAATGCTGTGAATACACCAGTTAAAGCCATCTCCCGTGTGCGTGCACAGACACAACAAATTGACAAATATGAAGCTGAATACTACCTGAGTATTCAGCCAGCAGTGTGAAAGGTTAAAAAAGGCAAGGAATCTTCAATGATTTTTAAATCAAAACAAGAAGGATGTGAGTAAACAGATGATTTTTCAGAGCGAAGGGAGTTATTTTTACTACTCGGGGTTAAAGAGAGGCGAGGCTGCACAGGCGCGAGACGTCAGCCAGTAGAGCACGAGAGGTTTAAAAAGAAGCCAGCCATATCCAGCGGGCAGCAGAGTGATAGGGCTTTGGCTCAATGGGCTTAGGTGGTAACGGGATGAGGCGAGGTAGGAAGTATGTATGTGATGCACCATCAATAACTCTCTGAGATGTGAGGCGAGATATAAGCTTTTATTGGCTGGAAGAAAGAACAAGCAGCAACTGACCATCCTGGAGACTGAGGGCAGGGCTCCGGGTCCAATCGCCTTTATACCGGGGTCTGTGGGAGGAGCCACAGGAGCAGTCAGCAGGGGGGGCGTGTCCAGACAGGTATATGTAGTTCACCACAGTATGTAGGCCTGGTTTCTGTGCACAGTGTCAGATATGGGGGGTCCTAGAGTCTCCCAGCCTCCCGGATGGCCATATCTACACCAGGTGTGCCAAGCTGCTGCTCCTGAGGGACTGAGTTAGGGAACTGGAGATGCAGCTTGATGAACATCGCCTAGTCAGGGAGAGCGAGGAGGTGACAGAGAGGAGGTACAGGCAGGTGGTCACACCGGGGTCAGGGGAGACAGACACATGGGCCACAGTCAGGAGGGGGAAGGGGAAGAGTCAGGTACTAGAGAGTACCCCTGTGGTTGTACCCCTTGACAATAAGTACTCCTGTTTGAGTACTGTTGGGGGGGAAAGCCTACCTGGGGGAAATGGCGGTGGCCATGCCTTGGGCACAGAGTCTGGCTCTATGGCTCAGAAGTGAAGAGAAAGGAAGAGGAAGGCAGTAGTGATAGGGGAATCTATAGTTAGGGGGTCAGACAGGTGATTCTGTGGATGCAGGAAAGAAACTCGAATGGTAGTTTGCCTCCCAAGTGCCAGGGTCCGGCATGTTTCAGATCATATCCAAGATATCCTGCGGTGGGAGGGAGAACAACCAGAAGTCGTGGTACATATTGGTACCAATGACATAGGTAGGAAAAGGGAAGAGGTCCTGAAAAAAGACTACAGGGAGTTAGGAAAGAAGTTGTGAAGCAGGACCACAAAGGTAGTTATCTCGAGATTACTGCCTGTGTCACTCGACAGTGAGAATAGGAATAGGATGAGGAGGAGGGATGAGGGATGGCTGAGGGGCAGGGATTCAGATTTCTGGATTACTGGCACCTCTTTTGGGGCAGGTGTGACCTGTACAAAAAGGACAGGTTGCACTTGAATCCCCGGGGGACCAATATCCTGGTGGGGAGGTTTGCTAAGGCTGCTGGGCAGAGCTGGGGGGTGGGAACCAAACTGAAGAGTGGGGAAGAGGAGGTTAGCCCACAAATAGAGAAAGCTTGGAGACAGTGTGTGAGGGAGGATAGGCAGGTGATAGAGAAAGGCCGCACTCAGACCGAAGGCTTGAGATGTGTATATTTTTACACAAGGAGTATTATGAACAAAGTGGATGAGCTTAGAGCACGGATCAGTTCTTGGAGATATGATGTGGTGGTCATTACAGAGACTTGGATGGCTCAGGGACAGGATTGGTTACTTCAAGTGCTGGGTTTTAGATGTTTCAGGAAGGACAGGAAGGGAGGCAAAAGAGGTGGGGGCGTGGCACTGTTGATCAGGGATGGTGTCACAGCTGCAGTAAAGGAGGACGTCATGGAGAGATTGTCTACAGAGTCTCGGTGGGTGGAGGTTAGGAACAGGAAGGGGTCAATAACTTTACTTGGTGTTTTTATAGGCCGCCTAACAGTAACAGGGATATCGAGGAGCAGATAGTGAAACAGATCTTGGAAAGGCGTAATGACAACAGAGTTGTCATGATGGGAGATTTTCATTTCCGAAATATTGACTGGTATCTCCCTAGAGCGAGTGGTTTAGATGGGGTGGAGTTTGTTAGGTGTGTTCAGGAAGGTCACTTGACACAGTATGTAGATAAGCCGACAAGAGAAGAGGCTGTACTTGATTTGGTATTGGGAAATGAAACAGATCAGGTGTCAGATCTCTCAGTGGGAGAACATTTTGGAGATAGTGATCATAATTCTATCTCCTTTACAATTGCTTTTGAGAGAGATAGGAAAAGACAAGTTAGAAAAGTGTTTAATTGGAGTAAGGGGAATTATGAGGCTGTCAGGTAGGAAATTGGAGGCTTAAATTGGAAACAGATGTTCTCAGGGAAAAGTATGGAAATATTCAGGGGATATTTTTGTGGAGTTCTGCATAGGTACATTCCAATGAGACAGGGAAGTTATGGTACAGTACAGGAACTGTGCTGTACAAAGACTGTAATAACTCTAGTCAAGAAGAAAAGAAAAGCTTACAAAATGTTTAGAAGCTGGATAATGTGAGAGACATAGAAGACATAGAAGGCTACTAGGAAGGAGCTTAAGAAGGAAAGTAGGAGAGCCAGAAGGGGCCATGAGAAGACCTTGGCAGGCAGAATTCAGGAAAAACTCAAGGCTTTCTACAAGTATGTGAAGAGGAAGAGGATAAGACGTGAAAGAATAGGACCTATCAAGTGTGACAGTGGGAAAGTATGAATGGAACTGGAGGAAACAGCAGAGGTATTTAATGAATACTTTACTTCAGTATTCATTATGGAAAAGGATCTTGGTGATTATAGTGATGACTTGCAGCAGACTGAAAAGCTTGAGCATGTAGATATTAAGGAAGAGGATGTGCTGGAGTTTTTGGAAAGCATCAAGTTGGATAAGTTGCTGGAACCGGATGAGATGTACCCCAGGCTACTGTGGAAGGCAAGGGAGGAGATTGCTGAGCCACTGGTGATGATCTTTGCATCATCATTTGGAACAGGAGAGGTTCCAAAGGATTGGAGGGTTATGGATGTAGTTCCTTTATTCAAGAAAGGGAGTTGAGTGAGTCTTACCTCAGTGGTTGGTAAGTTGATGGAGAAGATCCTAAGAGGCAGGATTTATGAATATTTGGAAAGGTATAATATGATTAGGAGCAGTCAGCGTGTCTTTGTAAAGTGCAGGTCATGCCTTAAGAGCCTGATTGAATTTTTTGAGGATGTGACTAAACACATTAATGAAGTAAGAGCAGTAGATGTAGTTTATATGGATTTCAGCAAAGAATTTGATAAAGTACCTTATTCAAGGCTTATTGAAAAAGTAAGAAGGCATGGGATCCAAGGGGACATCTTTGTGGATCTAGAACTAGATTGCCCACAGAAGGCAAAGAGTGGTTGTAGATGGGTCATATTCTGCATGGAGGTCGGTCACCAGTGGGGTACCTCAGGGATCTGTTCTGAGACCCTTACTCTTCATGATTTTTATAAATGACCTGGATGAGGAAGTGGAGGGATGGGTTAGTAAGTCTGCTGATGACAGAAAGGTTGGTGGTGTTGTGGATAGTGTGGAGGGCTGTTAGAGGTTACAGCGGGACATTGATAGGATGCAAAACTGGGCTGAGAAGTAGCAGATGGAGTTCAATCCAGGTAAGAGTGAAATGGTTCATTTTGATATGCCAAATATGATGGCAGAATATAGTATAAATGGTAAGACTCTTGGCAGTGTGGAGGATCAGAGGGATCTTGAGGTCTGAGTGCATAGGAAGCTCAAAGCAGCTGCGCAGGTTGATTCAATCTGGCTCGTATTCAATTAAAATTCAATCAGGCTCGTAAGGCATGACCTGCACTTTACAAAGCCATGCTGACTATTCCTAATCATATTATACCTCTCCAAATGTTTATAAATCCTGCCTCTCATGATCTTCTCCATCAACTTACCAACTACTGAGGTAAGACTCACTTGGCTATAATTTCCTGAGCTACCTCTACTCCCTTTCTTGAATAAAGGAACAACATCCGTAACCCTCCAATCCTCTGCAACCTCTCCTGTCACCATTGATGATGCAAATATCATCGCCAGAAGCTCAGCAATCTCCTCCCTTGCATCCCACAGTGGCCTAGGGTATATCTCATCCGGTCTCGGCGACTTATCCAACTTGATGCTTTCCAAAAGCTCCAGCACATCCTCTTTCTTAATATCTACATGCTCAAGCTTTTCAGTCTGGTGTAAGTCATCACCTACAATCACCAAGATCCTTTTCCATGCTGAATACAGAAGTAAAGTATTCATTAAGTACCTCTGCTATTTCCTCCAGTTCTATACACACTTTACAACTGTCACACTTGATAGATCCTATTCTTTCAAATCTTATCCTCTTGCTCTTTGCATACTTATAGAATGCTTTGGGGTTTTCCTTAATCCTTCTCATAGCCCTTTCTGGTTCTCCTAATTTCTTTCTTAAACTCCTTCCCATTAGCCTTATAATCTTCTAGATCTCTAACACTACCTAGCTCTCTGAACCTTTTGTAAGCTTTTCTTTTCTTCTTGATTAGATTTACTACAGCCTTTCTGCACCATGGTTCCTGTACCCTATTATAACTTCCCTGTCTCATTGGAATGTACCTATGCAGAACTTCACACAAATATCCCTTGAACATTTTCCACATTTCTTCCATACCTTTCCCTGAGAACATCTTTTCCCAATTAAAGCTTCCAAGTTCTTGCCTGATAGCCTCATAATTCCCCTTACTCCAATTAAACGCTTTCCTGACTTGTCTATTCCTATCTCTCTCCAATGCTGTTGTAGAGGAGATAGAATTATGATCATTATCTCCAAAATCTCCACTGAGAGATCTGACATCTGACCAGGTTCATTTCCCAATATCAAATCAAGTGCAGTCTCTCCTCTTGTAGGCTTATCCACATATTGTGCCAAGAAACCTTCCTGAATACACCTAACAAACTCCACCACACCTAAATCCCTTGCTCTTGGAAGATGCCAATCGATATTTGGGAAATTAAAATCTTCCACCACAACCACTCTGTTATTATTACACCTATCCAGGATCTGTTTTCCTATCTGCTCCTTGATATCCCTGTTACTATTGGGCGGCCTATAAAAAACACCCAGTAGAGTAATTGACCCCTTCCTGTTCCTAATCTCTACCCACAGAGACTCTGTATACTTCCATGACATCCACCTTTTCTGCAGCTGTGACACTATCTCTGGGTACGTGGCATACATAGTCAAAATACTATTATCTGAAAGAGACCTAACCTTAGAATGTGCAATGACCGTTGCAATATGATTAGAAACTGCAGCAAAGGATGCAGCAGAACTACAGAAAAGGTTAGGATGTGAAATGCACAAAATGTACCCAGATGGTGTAAAAAGCTAAAGATGTTGTTGAGTGGCTCGTCAAGCTGGCATTTTAGTTTGCAGACGTTTTGTTACCCAGGCAACATCATCAGTGCAAATTTGAATGACTTGTTGGGTGTGTGTGTGTGTGTGTGTGTGTGTGTGTGTGTGTATGTCTGTGTGAGACTTCCAGACTGAGTTAGTCGACAGTTATGTAGGATTAATGTCATCCTCATTGATTGACAAGTGTAATCAGTGTGAATCAGGACTGACTACTTTAGGCTGAAGTGGGATATAGATGGGGCTCACTTCAACGTGCTTGTTGGTAGAATTCTGTAGAATTCTGTGTGGAGAACAAAGCCTCTAAGGGCTTGGCCTAGGGCTAGGGCTTGATGGGCTTGGCTTAGGATAGTGACATTGGTCCAGTTGAATTGATGTGCTTCGCTGTCCCAACGTATAGATATAAGGGAAAGTTGATCATGACGGTTTACAGCCAGCTGGTGTTCATATACCCTTGTTGATAGCTTCCTACCACTCTGTCCAATATAATAAACACAAAGTACACTGCAAATGCTATGGTCAAATCAACATGTACAAACAAGCTGGATGAACTCAGCAGGTCGGGCAGCATCCAACTTCCTTTAATTCCCTCCCCCTCCCTCTCCCCCCATCCCACTTTCTCTGCCTCCTCTTCTAGATGCCTTCTTCTACTACCCATAGTGCTTTCCCCTTACATTCCTTCTTCACCTCTCCTGCCTATCCCCTTCCTGCTTCCCCTCCCCCACCCCTTGATCTTTCCTCTGATTGGTTTTTCAGCTGGCACCTTCCATCCTCCCCCCACCTCCTTTATAGGGCCCCTGCCCCTTCCTTCTTCAGTTCTGACACAGGTTCTCAGCCCGAAACGTTGACTGCTCGTTTCCACGGATGCTGCCTGTCCAATATAATGCTTGTCGCAGTTGGCGCATGAAATTTTGTATATGGTGTTCATTCAGCTTTCCAGAACAAACTGCGAGTGGCAAAAGACCACGATACACATCCCCAGAAGTCAGACTGTTGATGAAGAAAAATGGCATCAGACATCTCAAGTCAGTTCCTCACAGCTCAGCAAAGAATGGTTTAGCTGAAAGGTTTATCCAAACCTTCAAGAAGTCCATTAAAGCTATGGACAAGGAGAACATTTCTCTACAGCACAATGTGGACAGTTTCCTTTTTGTGTATCAGAACTCTGTTCACACAATGACAAAGCAAACACCTGAAATGTTGATCATGAGCAGGAACCTAAGATCTCACATAGACCTGAAACCAGATCTACAGAGGGAAGTGCAGAATAAACAGTTCAGCCAGTTGCCAAGTGAAGCAGCAAGGAGCTTTGAGATTAGACAGGAAGTCCTAGTGCATGATTACCAAGAAGACAGGTGGACACCTGGTAGGAAAGCTACACAAGCTGGACCACTGATGTACAGAGTGGATGTTGGAGATCAGACACAGAGAAGTCATAAGACCATAAGATATATAGGCAGAATTAGGCTGCTCAGCCCATCGAGTCTGCTCTGCTATTTCCATCATGTCTAATCCTGGATCCCACTTAACCCCATACATCTGCCTTCTCGACTTAACCTTTGATGCCCTGACCAATCAAGAAACTATCAATTGTTGCTTTAAATATACCCATGGTCTTGGCCTCCACAGTTCTCTGTGGCAGAACATTCTACCGATTCACTACTCTATTGATTAAAATAAATCCTCATTACCTCTGTTTTGAAGGGTCACACCTCAATTTTGAAGCTGTGCCCTCTCGTTCTAGACACTCCTACCATAGGAACCATCCACTCCACATCCACCTTATCTAATCCTTTCAGCATTCAGTAGATTTCAAAAAGCTCCTCCCTCCCCCGCATTATTCTAAATTCTAGTCAGTGCAGCCCAAAGCTGCTAAATAACCCCTTCAATCCTAGAATCAGCCTCATGAACCTCCAATGACAACACATCCTTTTTGAGATATGGGACCCAAAACTGTTATCAATACTCCAAGTGCACCCTGACCAGTGTCTTCAAAAGCCTCAGCATTATCTCCTTGTTTTTATATTCTATTCCCCTTGAAATGAATGCCAACATTGCATTTGCCTTCCTTACCACACACTCAACCTGCAAATTAACCTTATGCTCAAGGTCTCCCAAGTCCCTTTGCACCTCTGATGTTTGAATTTCTCCACATTTAGATAATTGTCTAAACTTGTGTTCCATTTACCAAAATGCTTTATCATACATTTCCCAACAGTGTATTCCATCTGCCATTTATTTCCCATCTTCCAATTTGTGTAAGTCCTTCTGCAATTGCATTGCTTCCTCAGCACTACCTACCCCTCCACCTATCTTCATATCATCTACAAACTTTGCCATCAACTAAATTATCTAAATCATTGACAAAGAATGTCAAAAGTAGTAGTCCTAATACTGACCCCTGAGAAACACCACTAGTCATTGGCAGCCAACCAGAAAAGGTCCTCTTTATTTCTATTCACTGCCTCCTGCCTGTCAGCCATTCCTCTAACCATGCCACTATCTTTCTTGTAACACCATAGGATTTTACATAAGAAATAGGAGTAGGAGAAGGCCATCCAGCCCATTAAGCCTGCCACGCCATTCAATAAGATCATGGCTGATCTGTCCATAAATTCAGCTCCATCTATCTGCCTTTTCCCCATAACCCTTAATTCCCTTACTATGCAAAAACATATCTAACTGTATCTTAAATATACAAACATTTGTATTTAGTGAAAAAGCCTCAACTGCTTCCCTGGGCACAGAATTACACAGATTCACCACTCTCTGAGAGAAACAGTTTTACCTCATCTCCATCGCATATCTTCTCCCCTGAATCTTGAGGCAATGTCCCCTAGTACTAGTCTCACCTATCAATGGAAAAAACTTTCCTACTATATCCCTCTGCAAACTCTCCACCTCCTCTGTACAATTTTCTTTTCCACTCAGTTTAGTGTCATCAGCGAATTTTGCTATGCTACACTCAGTCCCCTCTTCCAAATCATCAATGTAAATGTTAAAAAGCTGTGGACCCAGCTCCAATCCCTGCAGCTCCCCACTCACCACTGACTGCCAACTGGAGAAACAACCATTTATACCAACTCTCTGCCTTCTCTTGGTTAACCAATTCACTATCCATGTCAATACACTTCTTCCAACTCCATTCATCCGTATCTTATTTATAAGTTATCTTGTTAAGCAGCCTCATGTATGGCACCTTATCAAATACCCTCTGAAAATTCAAGTGAATGACATCTACTGCCTCTCCTTTGTCCATCCTGCCTGTTGCTTCCTTGAAGAATTCTAACAAATTTTACAGGTACGATTTCACTTTACAGAAAACATGCTGACTTTTACTTATTTTATCATTGATCTCCTAGTACACAGAAACCTCATCTTTAATACAGTTGGCCCTCCTTATCCGCAGATTCTGCATGCGCGGATTCAACCAACCGTGGATTGGGAAAACCTGGAAGTTCTCTTTCCAGCACTTGTTGTTTGAGCATGTACAGACTATTTTTCTGTCATTATTCCCAAAGCAATACAGTATAACAACTATTTACTTAGCATTTACATTGTATTAGGTATTATAAGTAGTCTAGAAATGACTTAAAAGTTCAGGCAGTCCCTGGGTTATGAATGAGTTCCATTCCTGAGTCCGTCTTTAAGTCGGATTTGAAGTCGGGACAGGTACATCCGGAATTATTTAGCATCAGTTAGTCAAACATTTTTCTTAGTATATAGCACATATTTTTCCTTTCTATGCATATAAAGCGCTTAAGAAACATACGTATTTCAATAATTAAACCACTGCGTAATAATTGTAGCTTTCGTCGGGGCAGAGCCTTTCACATGCTCCATTAAAATTGTTCCAATCGTTGACTGACTGTAACCTAATGCTTTTCCAAAGACCGATGGCTTTTCACCACTTTCTGATCGCTTTATTACTTCCACATTATTTTCAATCATAATTGTGATTATTTTCTTTTTTTTGTAATTTATTTTTTATTGAAGTTCATCATCAAAAAACATTTCCATCAGATGTATTTCAGACATTGTACATACATATATTGTACATCATACAATCATATATGTCACAAATCTCCACATTATATTTATCTGAGATATACACTTACAGAAAAGAGTGGAAAGAAAAAACAAGCAAAAGGAAAAAACTATGTACAAGTAGGGAGTGATCTTTTTTTACAACATATTCATTGATTTGTGAGAATAAAATCAGGCCTATGAGGCATTATGTAGTTAAACCATTTTTCCCAGTATGAATCAAATTGTTCCAGCTTACGATTAACAGATGCTGTTATCTTCTCCATTTTGTAAATGTCCATTGTAATTTTCATCCATGCATTTAAAGTTGGGCTCTCCTGTGATAACCATTTCCTAGTAAGAGTCTTTTTACCAGCCACCAAAGGTATATTCATTAAATATTTATCTCTTTTCAACCATTCTTAAGGTATAGACCCAAAATATATGGTCTTACTCTCTAAGGGTATTTCACACTTAAAGATGTCTTGTAGGGCATTGTGTATCCCCTTCCAATAGTCTTTGATAACAGGGCACTCCCAAAAAATATGATAATGATTTGCATTTTGATTTCCACAATTTCTCCAGCGAACAGGGAAGTTACTATCATAATGGGATTTCTGAGAGGGTGTAATAAAATATCTTATCAAGTTTTTTCATCCAAACTCCCTCCATTTCTGTGAACTGGTACACTTCCATTGATACTTCCATATTGTTGTCCATTCTTCCTCAGATATAATTATCCCTCCTTCCTTCTCCCATTTTGTTTTAATGTATGAAGTCAAATGTGTTTTAAGATTTGACAAGCCCTTATACATGCTTGAAATGATTCTACCACCATTATCTGAATTATATGCTTTTCTAAATATCAAGCAAGTACTTGCCTTGGTTACAGTTTTAAGCGTCCTATTAACAGATTGTCACATCTATAAAAACCAATAATAATCTTGTTTTTCTAATAAGTGTATCTCTTTAAGCATTTCAAAACTGAACAGTGTTCCTTCTTTCATTATGTTGCAAAGAACTGTTATTCCTTTAACTGTCCAGTACATAAATCTAGCATCCAGTTTATTCGGCGTAAAATCTGAGACATAAGCACACCATTTAAGAATTGCAATATCGCCCCCTAGATTATATTCTTTTATAGTAGTTTTCCATATTTTAAGAGTCAATTTCACCCATGGGTTATCAATAGTATTTATGTACCTTTGAAGGTTGTTATCAGCCAAAATTGCTTGTATGGGGATGGGAAGTACCCACTCCTCAATGTTTTTCCATTGAGTGTCATGTGATGGGTTACACCAACACATCACAGCTCTCAACTGTGCTGCAAAATAATAATCTCTAAGAGAAGGTAGGTCCCATGCCCCCTTTTTGAGATGAACTCTAGGCCTTTTACCTTTCCAAATATACCTTGATAACATCTTGTTCCATTCATTGAATTGATTTTGATTAATCTCTGTTGGTAGGGTCTGAAAGAGATATAACAGTCTGGGCAGTATATTCATTTTAATAGAATTGAATCCTTGAACTGAGACTGAAAAAATGAATCAGGTTCCATCTTGCCACATCTTCCTTAATTTTTTATATAAAGACTGATAATTACATTCTGATAATTTTGCCAAACCTTTTGGCATAATGATGCCCAAATATTTGAAAGACTCTGTTTGCCATGTCCAGGGATATCTACTTTCAATTTCTCTTGGTGATATATGTTTCATAGTTATATGAAAGTAATTGGGTTTTATCTATGTTGATCTTGTATCCTGATAATTGACCATACTGTTCAAAGGATTGCATCAATTTAGATAAAGAGTATATTGGTTGCCCTAGATAGATCGAAATGTCATCCACGTAACAAGCCAATTTTATGTTCTGTCCCTTTAATAGTAATTCCCTTGATATTTTCATTTTGCCTGATGTATTGAGCTAATGGTTCCAGATATAATGCGAAGAGTAGCAGTGACCATGCACAACCCTGTCTCATGCCCTTTTCTAGGGTAAGACTATTTGATAAGTATCCATTGATTTTAATCCTAGCAGTAGAGTTGTCATATAGTGTCTGTATAGTTTTAATAATTGTGTCTTGGAAACCAAATCTATGTAAAACTCTGTAAGAAAATTCCAATTAACAGAATCAAATGCCTTTTCAGCATCCACGCTTATCACTATTGCTTCAATTTTATTTCTTTGTAAATGATCCATAATGTGAAGTGTCCTTTGTACATTGTCTTGTGTTTGGCGTTGTCATATAAAACCTGTCTGATTGTTACGTATCAGTATGGGTAGAAACTCTTCTAATCTTTTGGCCTTCATGGAAGTAAATAATCTATAATCTAGATTAAGAACGGATATTGGTCTAAATAACCCAAATTCCATTTTATCCTTGCCTTCTTTTGGTATAGCTGAGGTTATCGCTTCCTTCTAACTGGGTGGCATTTGCACCTTTTTTAGAGCCCAGTTCAGTGTGGGGAATAAAACAGGGATTAACTCATTTTTAAATTCTGTGTACCACTCTGCCTTATACCCATCTGATCCTGGTGACTTGCTTAATTTACGCCTACTAATTGCAGCTTTTAATTCAACTTTCAGTTATGTCAGCAGTCATCGTTCTATTTTGTTCTTCGCCTAAAGTGGGTGACTCTAAAGAATTCTAGAGAGTTTTGTCAAACACTTCAAAAGCTTCTTGAATTTCACTTAGCTTATTTTTTTTTATCATTTTTGTTCTTGGATCCCTAATTCTATGAATTGTATTTTCTGATATCTTTTTTTCAGTTTCCACTCCAGTATTTTCAGACACTTAGATGCACTTTCATAATGTCTCTGTTTCAGAAACATTAAATTTTTCTTGATTTCTTGCATAGACAAACTATTAATTTCATTCCTATTTTTTTAAATTTCCTCTAATGTATCTTGTGCCAAATTCAATTTGTGTTTTTTTCTCTAGTTCCTTTGGCCTATTTTGTAATCCCTCTACTGTTTTATTCCTTATATTTTCTTATATGAAGATATTGCTATAATTTTCCCTCTTAAGATTGCCTTCAGAGTATCCCATAAAATGGGAGGTGAAACCTCTCTATTATCGTTGAATTCTAAGTAGAGACCAATTTATTTTTAAATTTGTTCCTTAAAGTACGGATCATTGAGTAGACTTCAATTTAGCTTCCAAATAGTACTCTTTGGTTGTAGGTCAAAATCAACAGATAAATATATAGGTGCATGGTCACTTACATCTATTGTTCCAATTCCCTAGGTGTTTATTTTGCCTTTGTCCTTTCCAAATGTTATGAAATAGTCTATTCTTGTATATACAGAATGGGGAGCAGAATAATGAGTGTATTCCCTTCTGTCGGGGAAAAGGTTCCTCCATTTATCAATTATACCAACATCCTCAAAAAGTGTATTAACTTTCTTATGTAAGGATTTTGTTTCATAGGTTTTTCTATTGGAAGAGTCTAACTTTGGTTGTAATTGTAAATTTAAGTCTCCCCTACTTATCAGGAGACCTTCAGTTTCCGCTACCATAATATCAGTAATTTCCTGAAAGAAACCAATATCACTTCCCGGGGGTGTGTATATATTCAATAGAGTAACAGAATTTCCATCTATATTCCCCCTTACCAGAATATATCTGCACTCCTTATCTCCCATTTGAATACTTTTTCAAAATTTAGCTTACTTGAGATAAGAATAGCAACTCCTCTCCTTTGAGCCTTTAGTTTTCTATGCTCATTATCACTTAAGTGAATTTCTTATAAATATACTACATGGGCTTGTTGTTTTTATTTTCATTTTGGATAGAATCATATTACGTTTGATTGTATTTAATAGCCCATTGACATTAAAAAAATAATTTTACTTTGTCCTTAGCCATCTGTATTTATCTGTCAATGTATCATTGAAGTTAGCAGAATAAAACTTCATCGTTCTACTCCCTGAACAAATAAGAACCAAGAAATGTGAATAGTAACAAAAAAGGCAACGAGGGTGTAATTCCAAGGCTGAGGTCTCTAGTAAATGACCCTGGGTTGAGCTAGAGGAAATGTCTAGCTGTGGGGGATAGCCTCTCCTACCTGTGAGTTGAGGGCCCCCATTGCAGTATCCATAAATGTTATTGAACAAATCCATTACACAGAAAAGATTTCCCTGTGTACTCCTCCTATGTGTGTGTGTGTGTGTGTGTGTGTGTATGTATATATATACATAGACACACACATACACATACACACACACACACACACACACACACACACACACACACACACACACACACACACACACACATACACATATACGCACATATATATATTCTCTCATTTTGGTGGGGAAAAAGGAGTAAGTGAGCAAATAAAGAAGAATAACTGATTAATATGAAATCCACATTATAATAAGTATTTCTCGAGATACGTATATCACCGTCTATTTTTGCTTCCATTTAGCTTCTCAACATTTTTAAAATTACCCAAACCTTATGGCACTTAGGGGGTGAGGGCTGTCTTTGCAAAACTCCCAGTCTTGTCCTGATATACTTCTCTCACCCTCCTCCTGTCTCCTGCTTTCTCGATTCTCGTACTATTTCCCAAGCAGAGTGGGATAATTCTTTTGCCAGGCTTTCCCTCAATTTGATCATGCTGATGGGCCTTCATGTTTATAGTCGCCTCTTCCACTGTCTGATACAGTTGGATCCCATCTTGATAAAACACTCGAAGTTTAACAGGGTACGGAGTTTGAAATCTAATCCTTTCTTGCTTTAGTATTCACTTTACTTCAGAGAATTCTTTACGTTTCTGCAGGACCATGGGATGGGGGTAATCTTGATTGAAATATATTAATTTTCCATCTAAAAGCACCTTCTTCTTACTCCAGGCCCTTTGTAGAATCTCCGCCTTGGTACTGTATCGAAGGAATTTAATTACTATTGAGCATGGCTTATCTTCTCTGTCTCGGGTAAGCCGCAGGACGATCGCATGATGCACCTTCTCAGTATCCAGCTCCATAGTCGAAGGAATCTCCAGCGCGTCCCACAGCATCTTTCGTACAAACTCCGTCATACACAAGCACTCCGCTTCTTCGGGAATGTTGTATATTTTGATATTTTTCTGCCGTGATCTTCCCTCCAGGTCAAGCAGTTTACTTTCTTGTTGATTTAATATTTTTTTCATCTGACTTAGCATCTGTTCCACATTTTGAACGTGATCTTCCACCTTCTCAATTCGAGTCTCTACCATTGCTATTTTTTGATCGACGTTGGTGAGCTCTGACTTAATATCATGTAGCTGCTGTTTTGTATCTTCCTGAAACTCCCATATCTCTTTCAGAATTTTTATCATATTTGCCGCTTCGCCTGAACGAGGCCCATCGTCAGCCTCGCTCGCACGCGGTCGGGTAGGAGAGCTGCTCGCAGCACCCCTCTCGTCCACAGACTCCGCACTGTTGCTTTTTTAATTTCCATTCTTTTTCCCCATTTTTGCCCCTCCTATTAGCTCAAATACTTTTGAAAAATCCTATATTTGATGGGTTAACGGGGCATTTTTCTGGAGGAGCTATTGACTTAAGCAGCCATTCTCGACAATGATGTCACCGGAACCCCGATCGTGATTATTTTTGTGAACAGAAACACCGCGGATTCAGAAATGCACCACCACGTCCTAATGTCCACCGCACTGAGCATATTAAATAAAGTATGGGGTACCGCTGGGTCACTGAGCCAGGTTAAATAAGGGACTTGGGCATCCGCATTTTTTTGGTATCGGCAGGGGGCCTCGGAACCATGGATAAGAAGGGCTGACTGTACTGGGTTCCAACATTTTTCCAACCACTGAGATTAGGCTAACAAACCTATAATTTCATTTCTTTGCCTTCTTCCCTTCTTGGAGGGACCCATTAAAATTTCCAGTTCTCCAGAACCCTGCCAGAATCAAGTGATTCCAGAAAGATCATGACCAATGCATATCCTATCTCTACAGCGACCTCTCTTAGGTCTCTGGGATGATGTCCATCTGGTACAGGTGATGTATCCACCTTAAGACCTATGAATTTGCCTAGCATTCTTTCCTTTGTAATAGCAACAGCAGTAACTCCTGCTCCCTGACACTCACCGACATCGGGGATACTACTGGTGTCTTCCGGAGTGAAGACTTTACTAAGTTCATCCACGTTTCTTTATCCCGCATTACTATCTCGCCAACATAATTTTCCAGTGGTCCAATATCAACTTTCACCTCCCTTCTACTCTTTATATAAACAAGAAAACTTTTAATATCCTGTTCTATATGAGTTTTCTCTCATGTTTCATCTTTTCCCTTCTTATGACTTTTTTTGCCTTTTGTTGGATTTTAAAAACTTCCCAATCATCCAACTTCCCACTCACTTTTGCTACATTATATGCAATTCCTTGGCTTTTATGCATTCCTTTACTTCCCTTGTCAGCCACAGTTGTCTACCCCCGCCATTTGAGAATCTTCTCTTCTGTGGGACATATCTATCATGTGCCTTGTGAACTATTCCCAGAAAGTTCAGTCACCTCTGCTGTGACATCATCCCCACCAGTAACACCCTCCAATCAACCTAGGCAATCTCTCTCATGCCTCTGTAATTCCCTTTATTCCATTGTGATACCGATACATCTGACTTCTGCTTCTTCCTCTCAAATTGCGGTATGAATTCAATAACTTCATCCCAAGCGTTCCTTTACCTTAAGTTCCCTAATAGAATCTAGATTATTACACAACACACAATCTAAGACAGACTTTCCCCAAGTAGGCTCAAGCATAATTTGCTCTTAAAAGTCATCCCATAGGCATTCAACGATTTCCTTCTTTTGCAATTTGACACCAAACTGATTTTCCTAATCCTCTTACATATTGAAGTTCTCCATTACAATTGTGTCATTACCCTTATCACTTGTCTTCTGCTGCTCCCTTTGCAATCTCAACCCCACATCATGGCTACTACTTGGAGGCCTATATAGGATTCCCATGAAGGTTTTTAAACCCTTTCAGTTTCTTAACTCCATGCACAAAGACTCGACATTCTCTGACCCTATGTCATCTCTTTCTAAAGATAAAATTTCATTTCTTAGCAACAGAGCCATGCCAACACCTATGCCTTCCTGTCTGTCCTTTCATTACAAGGTATATCCTCCCAGCTAGCTCCCAACTATGGCCTTCTTTCAGCCACGACTCAATGCCCACATTTATGTCATACCAACCAATCTCTAATCGTGCCATGAGTTCATCCACCTTATTCCGAATACTATGTGCATTAAAATACAGCACCTTCTGTCATGCTTTCTTTGTCCTTTTGGATCTTGCCTCTTTGGTACAATTTAACTTTTTGCCTTGTCTGTATTTGCCTTGTCAATGGCTTGTCCTTCCTTACATTCATACTACACCCATCATCTACTTGTAAACCTGCTGGCTCATCTTCAGCTCTATCATACTGGTTCCAATCCCCCTGCCATATTAGTTTAAACCACTCCCAAAAGGTCTAGCAAACCTGCCCACAATGATATTGGTCCCCCTCCAATTCCAGTGTAACCTGTCCCTTTTGTACAGGACACACCTGCTCCAGAAGAGGTCCTAATGATCCAGAAATCTGAATCCCTGCCTCCTGCTCCATTCCCTCAGCCACACATTTATCCTCCACCTCATTCTATTCCTATTCTCACTGTCACATGGCACAGGCAGTAATCCTGCTTTTCAACTTCCTTCCTTACTCCCTGTAGTCTTCTTTCAGGATCTCTTCCTTTTTCCTAACTACGTCATTTGTACCAATATGTACCACAACCTCTGGCTGTTCTCCCTCCCACCGCAGGATATCTGGGACGTGATCAGAAATATCCCGGACCCTGGTACCTGGGAGGCAAACTATCATCCGAGTTTCTTTCCTGCATCTACAGAATCACCTGTCTGGCCCCACTGACTATAGAGTCCCCTTTCACTAATGCCTGCCTCTTCCTTTCTCTACCCTTCTGAGCCACAGGGCCAGACTCTGTGCCAGAGGCAAGATGACTGTCGCTTCCCCCAGGTAGGCTGTCCCTCCCCAAACAGGAGTACTTATTGTCAAGTACAGGAGTACTTATAACCTCCTGCTTTTTCTGCATAGCCAAACCACTCATAAATGATAGCACCTAGTAACAGTAATTTTTTATATACATGTATATAATAAATTTCTGATTTGATTAATTTTTCTTTTGGTTAAAATATTTTCATTACAGATCAGTGGAAAACATGGGCAAGGTAATCATATTGAACGCCCATCCCTAATATCGCTTAGGTATTTGTTGGTGGCAGCAAATCACTACCTTGCTGTAGTTTGCCTGGTGAAGGAACTCCCACACTGCTGTTAAAGTTGGGTGTTCCAGAATTTAGAACATAAGACATAAGAAATAGAAGCAGAATTAGGCCATCTGGCTCATTGAGTCTGCTCTGCCGTTCAATCATGACTGATCACATTTTTTTAAATCGCCTCAACCCCAGTTCCAGGCCTTCTCCCCATAACCTTTAATGCCATGTCCAATCAAGAACCTATCAATCTCTGCCTCAGATGCACCCAACAACCCAGCTCCACAGCTGCACGTGGCAACGAATTCCACCACCCTTTGACTAAAGAAAATTTTCCGCATCTCAGTTTTGAAAGAGAGCTCCTCTATCCTGAGGCTGTGCCCTCTTGTCCTGGACTCTCTCACCATGGGAAATATCCTTTCCACATCTACTCTGTTTAGGCCTTTCAACATTCAAAAGGTTTCAATGAGATCCTCTCCACACCATTCTTCTGAATTCCAGCGAGTATAGACCCAGAGTCATCAAAGGTTCCTCATATGATTACCCTTTCATTCCTGGAATCATCCTTGTGAACCTCCTCTGGACCCTATCCAACACCAGCACATCTTTTCTAATATGAGGGGCCCAAAACTGTTCACAATACTCAAGGTGAGTTCTCACTAGTGCCTTATAAAGCCTCAGCATCACATCCTTGCTCTTGTATTCTACACTTCTTGAAATGAATGCTAACATGGCTTTTGCCTTCCTCACCACCTATCCAGGATATCAATCTCAGGATTGCTACCAGTGCCACATGTAGGTGGGTTTAGAAATAGTAAAATAGCGCAGATCAATGCGTGGCTGAAGACATAGTGCAGAAGGGAGGGCTTCAGATTTATAGATAATTGGGCAGTTTTCCAGGGAAGGTGGGAACTGTTCCGGCGGGACAGTTTACATCTGAACTGGAGGGGGGCAAATATTCTTGCAGGTAGGTTTGCTAGAAAGGCTCCAGTGAATTTAAACTAAATACAAAAGGGAGAGGAATCAGAGTGTAGGAATAGATGTATGGGAGAAGGAAGAAAAAGAAGATAGTAAAGTTGTTTGCACTGTTAGTAATAAACAGAGAGTAAGAGGTGGAGAATTTTTTTAATGCATTTATTTTAATGCTAAGAGCATTGTAAGTAAGGTGGATGAGCTTAGAGCATGGATTGATACCTGGAAATATGATGTTGCAGCTATTAGTGAAACGTGGTTGCAGGAGGGGTGTGATTGGCAACTAAATATTCCTGGATTTCATTGCTTCAGGTGTGATAGAATCGGAGGGACAAGATGGGGAGGTGTTGCATTGTTTGTCAGAGAAAATATGACAGCGGTGCTCTGGCAGGATAGATTAGAGGGCTCATCTAGGGAGACTATTCAGGTGGAATTGAGGAATGGGAAAGGTGTAGTAACACTTATAGGGGTGTATTATAGACCACCTAATGGGGGAGAGAATTGGAGGAGCAAATCTGTAAGGAGATAGCAGATATTTGTAGTAAGCACAAGGTTGTGATTGTGGGAGATTTTAATTTTCCACACATAGACTGGGAAGTCCATTCTGTAAAAGGACTGGATGGTTTGGAGTTTGTAAAATGTGTGCAGGATAGTTTTTTTCAGCAATACATAGAGATTCAAACTAGAGAAGGGGCAGAAGTGGATCTCCTGTTAGGGAACGAGATAGGTCAGGTGATGGAGGTATGTGTTGGGGAGCACTTCGGGTCCAATGATCACAATGCCATTAGTTTCAGTATAATTATGGAGAAGGATAGGACTGGACCCAGGGTTGAGATTTTTGATTGGAGAAAGGCTAACTTTGAAGAGATGCAAAAGGATTTAGAAAGAGTGGATTGGGACAATTTGTTTTATGGGAAGGATTTAACTGTGATGACATATTATAAAACTCTTGTCAGTATTGTGACCCATATCATACCTTCGTTTTGCTCATACATTTAGATCAGGAGTGATTTCCCAGGAAATGCACTCAGTGGACACTTTATTAGGTGCACCTGTACACCTGCTCATTAATGCAAATATCTAATCAGCAATTCAATTGTGGCAGCAATTCAACACACAAAAGCATGCAGGCTTGATCATGAGGTTCATTTGTTGTTTGGACCAAATGTCAGAATGGGGAAGAAATGTGATCAAGTGACTTTGACTGTTGAAATATTATTGGTGCCAGATCAAGTGGTTTGAGTATCTCAAAAACTGCCAATTTCCTGGGATTTTCATGCATAACAGCCTTTACTCTGCCATCTGCTTGCTCTTCCTTACATTCTCATTTGCAAACTACTTCTAGTTGTATATTAACTACCCCATCCTCAGCCCTATGATGCAGGGAAGGCATTGAACGTCCTATCCAGGTTCATCACGTATGGCAAAGGCTCTGCCAAACACTGGAAGAGCGTGGCCTAATTCATCCCCTCCACTGACAGTGTGCTGGCTGATCTGTTCAGTGTATCTAACATTTCTAGTCTTTTTTTGTTGCAGACTTTAATTAATTCAATTGTTTTCTTTGATCCTTAACTGTCATGGGGGGGGGCATTGGGTACAGACCCAAATGCAAGACACAGGCACTGAAGTACTGGGAACTGGACTGGACTAGAGTTAGGGATGGGACTGGGCACAGACTAGGAGCTGGGACAGGAACACAGATTTGGGCTAGGAAAGCAGGAGCAGGATGAGGAACTGGGAACAAGGAGCCTGGGCTTGGACTCCGATCCAGAAAATGGACAAGGACCCAGAACCTGGGTCTTGACTCGGGCTCGGACTCCAGAACCAGGCAAAGACATGACGTGGCTACAGGATTGGATGAGGCTTGGATTCTTTGAGGCTTTTCTGGACAGGACAAGGTACTCTGGAGCAGGATGGGGTACTCATTTTTGGAACGCAGAGCCGGGACCCTTCCTAGGACGCCAGGCCGGGATGCTTACCACCGAGGAAACTGTCAGGGATTCAGATGGAAAGGGGAAGGGAATAGATCATCCTCAGAGGTGAGGATGAGAAGAGACAGATCCAACTGCAGGATAACAGCAAGGACAGCCTGACTTACCCCATGGAAGCAAGGACAGGAATGAAGCTCAATCTGGGGTGGCTCCGAGTCTTGGGGCAGCCAGCAACCTTGGCTAGCTGTGGAAACAGCCAAATCCATATCTAGCTCAGAGTGGCAGACGGCCTCTCAGCTGGCCCCGGAAATGGCCAAATCCATACCCCGATGACTACTCCGACTAGAGACAATAAAGCTCCATGAAGCAGTGGTCCTCCAACCAGGCCTTGAGATCATGAAGGGCTGCTCTAGCATTCCACCAGCAGTATCTCCAAGGGGATACTGACAAGACGAACCAGCACCCACGCTCGACCCCAGGGTCACTTGTATTCCCAGCCCCAAAACGAGAATCAGGTGTCTATGATTAAGCCCAACTGAAGCAAGAGACAGCCAGAGTCAGGAGTCCACGGTCCAGACCATGAACCGGAATGTGGATTTCATGGACAGGACCATGACATTAACATTGAGCAGCTAGAGGAGTTTGCACACAGAAATTGTTTCATTTTCTGAAAAATTGCAAATGAAAAATGAGCAAAAAATGTAAATCATCAAGAGACAATCTAATTTTTGAAGAAATAATGCAGGGAAGGCATTGAAGATCCTATCCAGATTCATCATAGCTTTGTATGGCATAAGGCTCTGCCAAACACTGGGAAAGTGGCCTAGTCCATCCCTTCCACTGAGCCAGTCTGCACTTCCTTCTGCCTCAGGAAAACAGCCACCAAAATCGAGGATCCTTTTCACAGCAAATATTCTTTCTTATCCACCTTCCCACTTCAAAAGCTTGAGATTAAGAACCTAAGACACTTTGGGCTCACAAGATACCTCTACACCTCTATAGGACATTTGTATGGATATTTTGTTTGCTAAAGATGAATCCTTTATCTCTCAATCTACCTCATCTTGGCCCTTGGACTATATTCAGCAATCTATTTCTTCTCTGTTGTATGACTTCAGTGTACTTGTATTTGGAATGAAGTCTGGATGGTATGCACATAAGGTTTTCACTGTGCCAGTAAAAATTCAATTACAAATTTCATTTCAGATTTTCAGCATGTGCAGTTTTTTCTTGATTTTAGTTTGGGGTAACCACTGCTAATTGCTCTTAGTGTATCAGAGAATGATAGAATATTTGGAGATTAAGAAAAAAAATGGATTAATGTAGGGGTTATATAGACTTAATGGGCTGCTGAGCCTATTTCTAAGACTTTTTGTGAGCGCATTTGAGTTAAGATCATAAAATCATAAGACATACAAGCAGAATTAGGCCTGTCGAGTCTGCTCTGCAATTCAATCCCTCCTCAGCCCCACTCCCCAGCCTTCCCTCCGTAATCTTTGATGCCATGTCCAATCAAGAATCTATTAAGCTCTGCCTTAAATACACCCAATTACCTGCCTCCACACCTGCCTTTGGTAACAAATTCCACAATTCACCACCTTCTGGCGAAAGAAATTTCTCTGCATCTGTTTCAAATGGATGCCCCTCTATCTTGAGTTGTACCCTTTTGTCCTAGACTCCCGCACCATGGAGATCATCCTTTCCACATCCACTCTTTCTAGGCCTTTCAACATTCAAAAGGTTTCAATCGGATCACTCCTCATCCTTCTAAATTCCAGTGAATACAGACTCAGAGGCATCAAATGTTCCTCGTATGATAACCCTTTCATTCTCAGTATCATTCATGTTAACCTCCTCTGGACCCTCTCCAATGCCAGCACATCTTTTCCTGGAAGAGGAGCCCAAAACTGTTCACAATGCTCAAGGTGCGGCCTCACTAGTGCCTTATAAAGAGCATCACATCCCTGCTCTTGTATTCTAGATCACTTGAAATGATCTCTAACATTGCATATGCCTTCCTCACCACCAACCCTAAATGCAAGTTAACATTTAGGGTATCCTGCACAAGGACTCCCAAGTCCATTCGCATCACAGATTTTTGGATTTTCTCCTCATTTAGAAAATAATCTGCACATTTATTTCTACTACCAAAGTGTATGACCATGCATTTTCCAACATTGTATTTTATTTGCCACTTCCTTGCCCATTCTCCTAATCTGTATAAATCCTTCTGCATCCTGCCTGTTTCCTCAACACTATTTGCCCCTCCACCAGTCTTTGTATCATCTGTGAACTTGGCAACAAAGCCATCTATTCCATCATCTAAATCATTGATATACAGCATAAAAAGAAGCAGTCCGAACACAAATCCCTGAGGAACACCACTAGTCACTAGTAGTCAACCAGAAAAGGATCCTTTCATTCCCACTCGCTGCCTACCAGTCAACTAATGCTCTAACCATGCCAATAACTTTCCTGTAATTCTATGGGCTCAAAACCTGGTAAGCAACCTCATGTGTGGCACTTTGTCAAGGGCCTTCTGAAAGTCCAATTATACAATGTTCATTGCATCCCCTTTACCTGTCTGACTTGTAACCTCCTCAAGGAATTTCAATAAGTTTAATCAGGCGATAAGTTTCCCTGAAGAAAAAATTGAAAGCCTACAGCACAATACAGGCTCTTCAGCCCACAAAGCTGCGCCAAACATATTGACTTTTTCCTTCCTTGTCCTGTGTCACCAAGTATTCCATAAATTCATCCTTAACAATGACTCCTACATTTTCCCAACCACTGAGGTCAGGCTAACTGGTCTATAATTTCTTTTCTGCTTCCTTCTTCCTTTCTTAAAGAGTGGAGTGATGTTTACAATTTTCCTGTACCTTCCCCATTTTTTCTCAGAAACTCATACCATTGTTGCTCTGCAGTCATCCCTGAGAGCATCTCCTTCCCATTTACTTTGGCCAACTTCCCTCTCACACCACTGTAATTGCCTTTCTCCACTGAAATACTGCTACGCCCCTATCAAGTTTCTCCATACCAAGTCTCAAGCTGAACTCAATCACTTGTGATCACTGCCTCCTAAGGGTTCTTTTACCTTAAGCTCCCTAAATACCCAGTTCATTAAATAAAACCCAATTCAGTATAGATGATCGCCTAGCAGGCTCAATGACAAACTGCTCTAAAAATCCATCTCATAGACATGCAACAAAATTACGCTCTGGAGATTCATTATCAACCTAATTTTCCCAATTGACATGTATGTTAAAGTCTTCCATGACTATCATTACATTGCCCTTTGAACATGCCTTTGCTAGTTCCCATTGTAATCTGTGGTACTGTTGGAAAGCCAGTATATAACTGCCATCAGGGTCCTTTTACTCTTGCAGTTTCTTAACTCAACCACAAGGATTCAACATCTTCCAATCTTTTATCACATCTTTCTACTGATTTTATGCCAACCTTTATCAGTAGCGCCACAACACCCCCTCTGCCTACCCTCCTATCCTGATCGTCCTTCAGCCACGATTCAGTGATGGTCACAACATCATACCCAACAATCTGTAATAGTGCAAAAAGATCATCCACCTTATTTCTGATACTCTGCATTGAGATATAACAGTTTGAGTACTGTATTTACTACCCTTTTTGATTCTGCATCCTTAATACACTGATACTCACTCTGCTGGCTGCAATTTTGTGCTATCATCTGCCTGCTCTTTCTGACAGTCTGACTGCATGCTATCTTTGCTTTTTTACCATCCATCTTATCCTGGTTCCTTTCACTTCAGTTTCCACTCCATTGCCAAATCAGTTTAAACCCTCCTCAACAGATCTAACTAACCTGTACACTGAAGTATTGGTCCCCTTCAGGTTCAGGTGCAACCCATCACAATAGTACAGCTCATACCTCCCCCAGAAGAGTTCCCAATGATCCAAGAAACTGAAGCCCTACCTCCTGCACCTGCTTCTCAGCTATGGATTTATCTGCCAAATCATCCTGTCTCTACCCTCACTGGTGCACGGCACAGGCAGCAATCCAGAAATCACTACTCCGGAGGTCCTGCTTCTCAGCTATCTGCCTAGCTCTCTAAATTCTCTTTTCAGATCTCTTTGCTTTTCCTCCTATGTCATTGGTACTAATATGTACCAAGACATCTGACTGCTCTCCCTTTGCCTCCAAAATGCTGTGGACATGATCAGAGATGTCCCTGACTTTGGAATCTGGGAGGCAACATACTATCCAGATGTCTATTCACGTCCACTGAATCTCCTGCATGTTCCTCTGACTATTGAGCCCTCTGTCACTACTACTCCCCTCTTCTCCCTCCTTCCCTTCTGCACCATGGACCCATGCTCAGTGCCTGTAACCCGGTTGCCATGGCATTCTCCCAGGAAGGTCATCCCCCACAACAGTATCCAAAACTGTATTGATTTCATCCTTTTTTTAATTTTTTTTATTAGTTTTTCAAAACATTTTACAAATTAAAAACCCCAAATCCCAATGAGGAACATTAAAACAGTGCAAAATTAAGCATACAATAACAATATGCTACAAAGGAAGAGAATTTAGCAAAAAAAAAGCACCTGAATTAAAGACAAGTAAACTTAGTGTCCTCCCCAAGCCCCACAACACAAGAAAAAACAACAGCAACTCCAGACCAACCACAACACAACATAGAGACTATAAGTCAGGACAGCCAACTCAGCAACAGAGGATAATAATGCCTTCTACCAGAGAAAAAAAAAGGGAGCTGAAAGCAAGGGACCGAAAAGAAAAAAAAAACCCTAGTCAAGAGGAAGGTTATGAAAGTACTCGATAAAAGGTCCCCAGACCTTATGGAACTTTAGATCCGAATTGAGAACTGAATAATGAATTTTTTCGAGGTCCAAACAGGCCATGATGTCGTTAAGCCATTGAGCATGAGTGGGCGGGGCAACATCTCTCCATCTGAGGAGGATCAAGCGTCTAGCCAGGAGAGAGGCAAAGGATAATATTCGTCATTTGGTCGGACCCAGACATAAATCTGTCTTGCCCCAAAAACCAAACAGAGCAATTAAGGGGTTTGGTTCTAGGTGCTGATTCAGAATACACAATAACGTAGTGAAGACATCTTTCCAGAATTTCTCCAAGCTAGGACAGAATCAGTACATATGGATGAGAGAGGTCACACCCCTCTTGCATTTATCACAGAGCAGACTAACGCTAGGGTAGAATCAAGATAGTTTAGATTTAGACAAATGGGCTCTGTGAACAATCTTAAACTGTAAAAGGCAGTGGCAAGCACAAAGAGAGGTTGAGTTAACCGATTTGAGAACTGAATCCCAGCTGTCAGATAAGGAGATATTTAAATCCTGCTCCCAGGCCATTTTGATTTTATCCATGGGGGCCCGTCGTAAGGCTGCTAGTTTATCTCGGATGATTGATATTAAGCCTTTACCTAGTGGATTCATGGAAAGAAATAGGTCCATAGCATTTTTCGCAAGCATTTCAGGAAAGTTAGGAATTAAAGGAGCAATAACGTGTCGGATTTGGAGATATCTGAAAACATGAGCATTGGGCAGATTGAACTTAACAGAGAGCTGCTGAAAAGAAGCGAAGCAATTATCAATGAAAAGATCTTCAAAATGTCCAATGCCCTTCCTATACCAAACCTGGAATGCTGAATCGTATGTAGTAGGTAAAAAAAGGTGATTATGAGCAATAGGGCTGGAAACGGAAAACCCCTGGAAACCATAGCATTTCCTGATCTGAGCCCATATATGCAAAGTGTGCCTAACAAGAGGATTAGCTATTGATCTGGGCAGACTACTAGGGAGTGCAGAGCCAAGAAGTGCAGAGATAGATAATTCTTTAGTGGAGCTCAGCTCCATCGCCACCCAGTTAGGGCACTCGGGTTGGCCATGGAAGAAAGACCAGAAGGTAGCACAACATATATTAGCTGCCCAATAATATAAATGAAAGTTAGGTAAAGCCATGCCACCCTCTTTCTTTAGATTTTTGGAGATGGATTTTATTAATTCTAGAGCGCTTATTCTGCCACAGATATGACAAAATAATAGTCTAAGGAATCAAAAAAAGATTTAGGAATAAAAATTGGGATAGATTGAAATAGGTATAAAAATTTGGGCAGAACATACATTTTAACAACATTAATATGACCTACCAAAGACATAGATAGAGGTGACCATTGTACCAGACTCTGTTTTATAGCATATGAAATATTGGCAAAGTTTTCACAAAAGAGATCTTTAAACTTCCTTGTGACTGTAATTCCAAGATAAGTAAATTGATTATGGACTACTTTAAAAGGGAGATCATGAAATGTTAGTTCTTGTGCTTCTTTATTAATTGGGAGAAGTTCACTCTTATGTAAATTAAGTTTATAGCCAGAGATCTGGCTAAACTGGTCAAGAAGTGAAAACATTAGAGGTAAGGATGTAGACGGATTTGAGAGAAAGAGTAATAAGTCATCTGCATAGAGAGAAACTTTATGCTCAACATCCCCTCTCCAAATCCCAGTCAATTCAGGGCAGTTTCGAAATGCTATCACCAGAGGTTCCATAGCCAAATCAAAGAGAAAGGGGCTTAAGGGGCATCCCTGGCGGGTGCCACGTTTGAGATTAAATACTTGGGATTTCTGAAAATTGGTTAAAACAGAGGCAGTAGGACACAGGTACAGCAATTGGATCCAAGAGATGAAACTTTGGCCAAGGTCAAATTTTTCTAAAATTGCAAAAAGGTAGTTCCACTCTATACAATCAAATGCTTTCTCCGCATTGAGGGAAATAACACATTCAGGAATCCCAGTTGGAGGTGAGTATAAGATATTAAATAAATGCCGAATGTTAAAAAAGGGAAATGGTTTTTAATAAAGCCTGTTTGGTCATCAGAGATAATGGAGGGAATGACGGCTTCTAATCTATGAGCCAAAACTTTAGCTAAGATCTTTACATCAACATTGAGCAGAGAGATCGGCCTATACGAGGAACACTCTGTTGGGTCTTTGCCCTTTTTTAAAAGAAGAATAATAGATGCCTCACTGAAAGAGGGTGGCAATTTGCCGCAATTAAACGAGTCAGATAATACTGAAAGTAACTGAGGAGAAAGAAGAGAAGAGAATGATTTATAAAATTCTACAGGGAATCCATCAGGTCCAGGAGATTTCCCTGAGGACAGTGCAGAAATTGCAGTAGATATTTCTTCTAATGACATAGGCGCATTGAGCTTGGCTTTGAAATCAGATGAAACTGAGGGGATATTCAGATTCTGTAAAAATTGATCAACAGAGATATTGTCATTCAGAGATTCAGAGGAATAAAGCCGAGAATAAAAATTTTTAAATGCGTCATTAATTTCTAAATGATCTGATGTAAAGTCTCCATTCTCCTTCTGGATCTTTGTAATATGTTGTTTGGCTTTGGAATGCCTCAGCTGATTGGCTAGGGATTTGATTTCATCCTTTAGTTTCTGTAAGAGGGTATTATTTGGAATAATATTTGGAGTACAGAATAGTAACCCATGCTAAAATATTTAGCACATTCACAGCTCAGATTAAACAGACAAAAAGTTTTTAGAACTAACATGATTACTCAGACACTCTCAACAGATATGAATAATAGGATCAGATACAACATGCTGGGTGAGCAAGCAATACATTAATTATCAGGAGATAATTAGAACTGGCAGTAAAGATGTATAGTCTTCCTTTGGCTACTACGTCTATTTTATTGTAAATTGGAACACATTGTCTGAGAGGCTCATGGAATTAGGCTCTGTAGGAAGCTTCAAACATTGACCAGACATCTAATTGCAAGAATACAAGGAAGAAGATGATAAAAAATAACAGGAGTATGGAACTAATTTCCAGCTCCTTCAATGAATCGAAACAAACGTCCCCATCTATGCATTAACAGTGACTCTCAAGTCCCATCAGATTAATAATATTACATTGAAATGTTTCAGATCATTAAAGTTCAAAGTAAGTTTATTATCAAAGTACAAACATAACCATTTACAATCTTGAATTCCTTTTCTTGTGGGCAATCACAGTAAATGCAAGAAACACAATAGAATCATCCAAAAAAGGAGAAAATAAATAATATTGAGAACATTGAAGCGTTCATAAGACCTTAAGACCATAAGACATAGGAGCAGAATTTGGCCATTCAGCCCATCGAGTTGCTCCATCATTACATCATGGCTGATCACAGATCTCACTTAAGCCCATACACCTGCCTTCTCACCATATTCTTTGATGCTGTGACCAATCAGGAAACTATCAATTTCTGTCTTAAATCTACCCATGGACTTGACTTCCACCACAGTCTGGCAGAGCATTCCATAGTGTTACAATCCAGCAACAATGAATATATAATTGAGACAGATTTTTTTTATAACAAATAAAACATTTATTAAACACTGCTAAAAAAAAGCCCAAAAGTAAACAAACAACTAACTTAACTGGAAGTCGGCTGCTATACGGCAGCTCAAACAGTTCTTAAAAAGCGATAATGCGAAAACAGTTCTTAAAGCGATAATGCAAAAACAGATCTTAAAAGTAGTAAGGCGAAAGTACAAATGTTTTACACAGTCACTTAGGAGAGACTTTTCTTGAGGTAATAAATTCCTTTTCCTGGCGTTACTGCTGATCCCAGCCGAAGTATGCCTTGATCAAAGGATTTATGAAGAAGGAAATAAAACGGCTTAAAGGCACTGACCTTTTCTTGACAAAACTCACTGCCCCAGTCCTTTCTGCTCTTACAGCAGGGACTAATGTGGGTACAGATGAATAATTCCTTCTGAATGAAGATCAAACAAGGTTGAACTTTTTTTACCGTTGACATCAACTTTCCTCGATCCTTCAGCTTCCTGAACTTCGATAGATCTTCACTCTCCACTGGACTGAACTGGCAGTATTGTAGCAAAACAGCTGGCAATAACCTTTGAAATTTAAGGCAGAAAATAAAACTCCACTTTAAAACAAAACTGCGTCATAACATCGAATACGCAGTAGAACAGTGTCACTGAATGAATTCAACCACAAACTGCCTCATGTCACAGGGAGGAGTTCTCTTTTTATACCTTGTTGAAATAAAACTGTCACATGACCTCTCACTGGCAGGAAAATTGCATCACTCCACCATCACAAGACCATTACATCATGCCCACCATAGCCTCAATTACATCATGATCATGTGACAGGTACAAGATACCCATGGGTACGTAACATCTCCCTTCAAAAAAAAAATTTGGTCTGTCATGAACAAAATTTTAACAGTTAACTATTTACAGAAGAAAAACAAAAATGTATAAAATTTACAACATACACAGTATACATAGTATTATCATACATCATCTGACAACTTACTATACAGTAGGACTGTTACAAATGTTAAAATATCACTCCATAAAAAAATTACATTGTACATTCAACATTGAGATAGACAATCAGCAATCACATTATCTTTACCCTTAACATGAGTTATCAAAATATTGTACTCCTGTAACATTAAGTTCCAATTTAATAACTTTCTATTTTTGTTTTTCATCTTACTCAGAAACACTAATGGATCATGGTCGGTGTAGACTATGAGTGGCTTTTGAGTTGTGCCAACATATACATCAAAATGTTCTAAGGCCAAAAACAAGAGATAACAATTCCTTTTCTATTGTTGAATAGTTTCTTTGATGCTCATTAAATTTCTTAGAAAAGTAAGCTACTGGATGATCAACCTCATAACCCTCATCCCTGTGCTCCTGCAGCCTCACCACTAGCATCTACAGCTAATGAAAAAGGTTTTCCTAAGTCAGGTGCCTTGAGCACAGGTTGTTGACATATCATATTTTTCAATTTTTCAAGTGCTTCTTGACAAGGCACTGTCCACACAAACTTTTCATTCTTCTTCAAGAGGTTAATTAACGGAAGGGCAACATTAGCAAATTTCTTACAAAATTTTCAGTAATATCCTACCACTCCTAGGAATCTTCTGAGAGTTTTTTTTTCCAGTTGGAGTGGGGATCTCTAAAATTGCCCGAACTTTTGCCTGAACAGGAGCTACCTTACCTTGACCCACAATATAACCAAGGTAAGTTACAGTGGCATGCCCGAATTCACTTTTAGCTAAGTTAATAGTTAAGTTAGCTTTTAGGGGGGTGGAGTCTCAAGATGGCGACGTAAACATCTGCCTTTTAGGCGCTCTTTATTTTTTCAACTATAATCACCCTTTAATCAAATCTTTTCAAATTTAATCATATGAGTTGATACTTTCGATTAACTTTTTTTTCCCTAAAACTATATTTGATCTAATTCTGTCAAACTTAAAATGGCTACAAGCAAGAAATCGTCTAAGGAGCCTGTATCTATCGACACAATTTCTAATCTTCTGGATGCTAAACTTGCAAGTTTGGAAAGCAAGCTGGAAAGTAAAATGGAAAGTAAAGCAACAAGTTTGGAAAGTAAACTGGCAAGTTTGGAAAACAAGTTTACCACAAAAATGTCTGAACTTGAAGGAGTTGTAAGATCGCTTGATAATAAGCTTCAATCACAGGCATCGGATATTCAGTGGCATGAAGATAAGTTTACGACTCTTGAAAAATTAATTTGTGAAAAAGTACGTACAATTGAAGCGCTGGACAAGAAGATACAATCGACTGTTAAAACAGTAGATCAGTATAAGTTTAAAATTACTGATCTCAAAAACCGATCTCGCAGACAGAACTTGCGAATCATTGGGTTTCCCGAAAAAGTTGAGTCCGGTGATTTAACTGAATTTTTCTCCAAATTACTGTGGGAAATTTTCGGTGGTGAAGGTTTGCAAGCTAAACCTGTTATCGACCGTGCTCACAGAGTTGCGAGGTTTTCGGCTACAAGTGTTAAACCACGAGCGGTGATTGTTCGCCTTCATTATCCTCGGGAGAAAGAGCTTTTAATTCGATTAGCTCGTAAAAAAGGTATGATTTCTTACAACACCAACACATTTCGTATTGTCGAAGATTATTCGTTCGAAGTAATGAGAGCGAGAATCGCTTTTAAACCAGTGATGGCAGAGATTCACTCGATTGGACTTAAACAAGCTTTAATGTATCCAGCGAAGCTTAGAATTACGCTGAACAACAACAGTCAGCAATTTTTTAACACTCCGGAAGAAGCGAAGAAATTTGTTGAAGAATATCGATCTTCTAGTGCAACTTGAACTATGTGTTAAGTTGAAGATTTTTTGGAGAGAGGATGCCATTTCATTTTAAGTTTTAACCTATGAAGCTGGGTTATAACTTCTTATCCTGATCTATGGGTCTGGTTTTTTTTACTATCATCATTGTTTATAGATGCTCTTTTTAATTTTTATAATAACTTTTTTTTTATTCTTTTTTCTGTTTCGGATATATACGTTTATATCTTGTAATAATGATTTACTTTTTTTTCAAGATGTTGTTTCTTTTTCCCGTAAGACTTTGTTTTCTGTAAGCATTTATTTGTTTGCCTGTACTTAGAAATGGGACGAATGATTTGGATTTTTTGGTCTTTTTTTTATATATTGTAGTGTCTATTAAATCCCTTTTTTAATCCTATTTTGATAACATTTTTTATTAAATTTCTTTTAATAGGTTGCTGAACTTGCATTTGTATTTTGTAATATGGCTTTTCAAAATGTCGTTTCTTCTTCCCATAAGCCTTTGCTTATGAAACATCATCTTTCTTGTATTTGAATATGGAATTTTTTTAAAGGTATATTACACTTTCAAATTTTAATGTTTATACTTTTTTATTAATGATTGTTTTATTACATTAGTTTTTTCATTCTGACTGATATATATATATTTTTTGCAACCCTATATTTAAATCTGGGTGTTACATAGTTTTTTAAAATCTTTTTATGGAGCTGCCATCTTGAAATGGGGGTAATGTTAGTATTAGATTATGCGCCTGCCACTTGGCTTTCTTTCAAAGGGTGGGGGGAGGGGGGAGGGATCTTTTTTCACGCTTTTCATTTTTATTTTTTTGCTTTTAGTCTATGGGCCGACTTTAAATTATTAATATTGTTGAGGTGTCATGTTCTCCGGTTGCTCCTGAATCAATTTTCCTTCTTCCTGAATTATGGGTTATGTGTCTTTGTAACCTTTTATGATATACACAACTAATATTGGCATGATGGATAAATCTATTAACTTTATTTCTTGGAATACTAATGGTTTAAATCATCCGATTAAACGTAAAAAAAATATTTAAAGTATTCCATAGATTGAACGCTAATATTATTTTTGCACAGGAGACCCATATTAGGAGGGAGGATAATCAGCGTTTTTTTTAGGTTCTGGAAGGGTCAACAATTTCACTCGAATTGTACCGCCAAAATTAGGGGTGTGTCTATTTTTATAGACCCTTCAATTTCGTTTACACATCATGAAATTATTTCTGATCTACAGGGCAGATTTTTGTTGATAATTGGTTCACTTTTTAGTTGAAAAGTGGTTCTAGATAATATTTATGCTCCAAACTTTGACTGCCCTGAATTTTTAAACGTTTATTTACTTCCCTTCCTAATCTAAATGAATATATGTTGATAATAGATGGAGATTTTAATTGTTGTTTGAATCCTTCGATGGATAGATCTAAACCTATCCGTACTCTTCCGAATAGATCAGCCTTACTTATTAATTCTTTTATGGTTGATTCAGGCATCTGAAATATGGCGGTTTTTGAACCCTAAAGATAAAGAATTTTCATTTTTTTCACATGTATATCATAGCTATTCTAGAACTGACTATTTTCTTATTGATCATCGGTTATTAACGGATGTTATTGATTGTAAATATGATTCTATTACTATTTCGGATCATGCACCTTTGAAGTTATCTATTAAGATTTCGGACTTTTCCAATAATATTAGATCTTGGAGACTTAACGCTACTTTGCTTCAAGACTCAGAATTTATCACCTACATAAAACAGCAAATTGACTTGTTTTTCTCAACAAACTATACTGAAGAAATCGACAGAGGAATACTTTGGGATTCTTTTAAGGCTTTTATCCATGGACAAATTATCTCATATTCCGTTGGTAAAAGAAAACAAAGATATTTAGATATTGCTTTATTAGTGGATAAAATTAAGGAAATTGATAAGATTTATTCCGTGACTTCTACCAAAGAACTTTATAAGAAGAGAGTTGAGCTTCAAATGGAACATAGTTTACTATTATCTTCTTCAATTGAAAATCAATTAATTAGGACCAGGGCTCAATTCTATATTCACAGTGATCGAACTGGTAAACTGTTAGCTAATCAATTAAAAGCTATTTTGACTAAGCGACAAATTATTAAAATTTGTAAACAAGATGGTAATTTAACTACTGATCATAAAGAAATCAATAATACTTTTCAAGATTTTTATAAATCTTTATATCAATCAGAATTTGATGGTGACCTGTCCATGATGGATAATTTTTTTAACAATTTGAATATTCCTAACTGATAGATGAAGATCATAGCTTGTTAGATGCTCCTATCTCTATGGCCGAAATAGGAGAGGCTATCTCATCAATGAATTCAGGGAAAGCTCCTGGCCCTGATGGTTATATTGTAGAATTTTTAAAAACTTTTTCTTCTTTGCTTTCCCCTTGGTTATGTGAAATCTTTAATGATGCGTTTGCTAAGAAGAGATTACCTCAATCTTTTTATGAAGCTACTATCTCTCTAATTCTTAAAAAAGATAAAGATCCTACTTTATGTACATCTTATCGCCCTATATCATTATTAAATGTAGATTCTAAGATTCTTACAAAAATTTTAGCCATTAGATTAGAAAAGGTACTATCACAGATTATTTCAGAAGGTCAAACTGGTTTTATTAGGAATCGGTATTCCTTTTTTAATGTTAGAAAATTGATTAATATAATTTATACTTCATCACCCACAATTTCAGAATGTGTTATCTCATTAGATGCTGAAAAAGCTTTTGATAGAGTTGAATGGACATACTTATTTAATACATTGAGAAATTTTAATTTTAGTCCCAACTTCATATCATGGATTAAATTAATATATTATAAACCTGTTGCTTCTGTTCTTACAAATAATTATAGATCCTCTTTTTTTCAATTATCTCGTGGTACGAGAAAAGGCTGTCCCTTAAGTCCTTTATTATTTAATATCGCATTAGAACCTTTAGCCATTGCTGTTCGTGAATCTCCTAATATTTTTGGTATTACCCGTAATGAGAAGTTATACAAATTATCACTTTATGCTGATGACTTGCTGTTATATATTTCTGATCCTGACAGGTCTATTCCCGCTATTTTATCCTTGTTGGCTCAATTTGGTAGCTTTTCTGGTTATAAACTAAACTTGGATAAGAGTGAATTATTTCCCTTAAACGCACAAACTTTATTGAATGACAGGATACCATTTAAAGTTGTTACTGATAACTTTACCTATTTAGGTATAAAAATTACCAAGAAATATAAAGATTTATTTAGACTGACTTTTTTACCTACGCTTCATCAAATTCAACAACTTACTACAAGATGGTCTCCCTTATTCTTATCATTAATTGGTCGGATTAATGCTATTAAAATGATGATTTTACCAAAATTTTTATACTTATTTCAAGCCTTACCAATTTTTATTCCTAAATCTTTTTTCAATAACATTGATTCAAAAATTTCCTCATTTGTGTGGCAAAATAAAAACCCCAGGTTAAGTAAAAAGCAATTACAAAAATCTAAAAAAGATGGTGGCTTAGCTTTACCTAACTTTAGATTTTATTATTGGGCAAATAATATTCGTAACTTAATGTATTGGAAATCAGATTTGGATTCACCACTGTGCCCGCAGTGGGTAAATTTGGAATGTAACGAGGTAAAGGGATATTCTCTATTCTCTGTTCTTGGTTCTTTTCTTTCTGCTGATTTAGTTAAATTTAATAAACAGATATCTAATCCTGTTATCAAACATACATTACGAATTTGGTTTCAATTTCGTAAGTTTTTTACTCTGAAAAACTTTGTTCTTGATAGCCCTATCTTACTTAATTTTTTTTCAAACCTTCCTGGACAGATCAAGCTTTTAGCATATGGAAAAGGAAAGGTATAAAATGTTTTCGTGATCTTTTTTTTGAAGATACTTTGATGTCCTTTGACCAACTTTCCAACAAATTTAAATTACCTAAATCTAATTTTTTCAGATATCTACAAATCAGAAATGTCTTACATAAAGTTCTACCATCTTTTCCCAATTCAACTTCAGTGGATTTCTCAGATTTGATTTTTACCTTAAACCCTTGTCAGAAGGGATTAGTAGCTTTTATTTATAATATGATTATGAAGATACAACCAGAAATATCAGATAGAATTAAACAAGAATGGGAAAAAGAACTTCGATATAATATTTCAACAGATAAATGGGAAAAAAATTTACAAATGGTTAATTCCTCTTCTATATGTGCTAAACATGCTTTAATACAATTTAAAGTTGTACATAGAGCTTATATGTCTAAAGATAAGCTTGCTCGATTTTACTCTTATATTAACCCTCAATGTGACAGGTGTCATCTAGAAGTGGCTTCATTGACCCACATGTTTTGGTCATGTCCCACTTTACATAACTATTGGAAGGACATATTTGTTACCATTTCTTCAATTTGGAATATCAATTTACAACCTCATTTTATTACTGCAATTTTTGGTATACCAAATGAGGATGGTATTCAGTTTTCCCCTTCAATCAGACGAATGATTGCTTTTGTAACATTAATGGCCAGAAGGTCTATATTACAAAACTGGAAAGAAGTAAATCCTCCTACCACATCTCAGTGGCTTTCCCAAACTATTTCATATCTAAGTTTGGAAAAAATCAGAAGCACTATTTTTGACTCATCAGTCAAATTTGAAGAAACTTGGGGACCGTTTATTCGACATTTTCATATGAATTAATCTGACCTTTTCCAGACCTTCTTTCTGCTTATTCTTGTTCAGGTATGGAGTTCCAGAGTTTTTTTGACACTATCACATGCTTATAAACTGTTACTATTGCCCATGTTAGTTTAGTTTAGTGTTTTTTTTATCAATATACATTTTCTTTTACTTATTTTCAATTTTTTTTCCTTTTTTGACGAATATTTTTTTTCATATATAGTTATACAGACTTGATTGATTAATGTACTTTTTTCTGTTGATGTTTTAATAGGATATTATTATCTTATTACCAATGTAATTTCAAGTCTATTGTATTCATAACCTATTCATTATTATGTTATGTTTTTCTTTATATATATATATGAAACTTAATAAAAAGATTGAAAAAAAAGTTAGCTTTTAAAAGTCTTTCAAATAATTTCTCCACTGCAATAATGTGTGCTTCCCAAGTATCATTTCCTGTAACTAAATCGTCAATACAAGCATCTGCATCTTTTAATCCCTGAATCACAGAGTTAATCATCCACTGGAAAGTACCTGGGGCATTCTTCATTCCAAATGTAAGAACCCAGATTGAAACCAGATGTTCATATAACCCAGATGGAGTTACAACTGCAGAAATCTCTCTACCTCTATCTGTTAATGGAACACACCAATACCCTTTCAATAAATCAAACTTTGTAAGGAATTTTGCTTTTCCAACTTTATCTATACAATCATCTACTCTAGGAATTGGACATGCATCTGTTTTCGTCACAGCATTCACTTCCCTATAGTCCATACAAAACCTAATACTGCCATTTGATTTAGGCACCATAACACAAGGTGAACTCCAATTCGAATTAGCAGGTCTAATAATATTATTCTCTAACATAAATTTAATTTCTTTCTCAGCAAGTTCACATTTTTCCATGTTCATCCTAAATGGATGGGTTTGGCATCGCCAACATCTACATCATGTGAAGCTACTGTGGTCCTTCTAGGAACGTCTAGAAATAGATCCTTATATTTAAATTTTAATTGCTTCATCTGCTGCTTCTGCTCTGGCTGTAAATGTGCTAGTTTCTCATCAATATTTTCTAGAATGGTTGAGTTTGGTAATCTGACAGAAACAATGTTGGGTTTAGAATGAGTTTCAGATGAATCATCTATTATGTTTCTAGTGAGATCAGACTCATTATTATTGACCACAACAGTCACAGTAGCAGACTGTTTCTCATAATGTGGTTTTACCATATTTATATGGCAAAGTTGAGTTGGCCTTCTACGATCTGGAGTTTTTATCACGTAATCCATGTCATTAATTTTAGACACAATTTCTTAAGGACCATGAAAGTTAGCTTGTAAAGGATTTGTTTGCACTGGAAAAAGAACCAGCACCTCATCTCCAGGCTTAAATGTCCTCATACTAATTTTTTTATTGTACCAGGTTTTCATTTTCTCCTGATCCAATTTTCCCTGGCTAAGCTACAAGCTTTATGTAACTTGTCCTTAAATTTTAAAACATAGTCCAACAAATTAGTGCGTACCTCTTTATTAATCCATTGTTATTTTAATAAGGCCAAAGATCCTCTAACTCTATGCCCAAATACAAGTTCAAATGGACTGAAACCCTAATGATTCCTGTACCAACTTCCTTACTGTAAATAGAAGTAAGTGTACACCCTCATCTCAATCACTTTCATTTTCCACACCATACTTCCTAATCATAGTCTTGAGGGTAGAATGAAACCTCTCCAAGGCACCTTGCAATTCCAGATGGTATGCAGACGAAGTGATTTGCTTAGCTCCCAATTTATAAACTAACTGTTGAAACAATCCAGACATAAAATTACTGCCTTGATCAGATTGTATTTCCTTAGGTAATCCAAAATAAGTAAAGAATTTTATAAGAGCCTTTGTTACTGTTTTAGTTGTTATATTCTTAAGTGGTACTGCCTCTGGAAACCTAGACGCAGTTGTTATGAAGGATGAACAACTCTGATGGGCAGAAGGGTGCAGAGTTGCCCATGCCCCCCACCCCTTTTGGAGAATCGCAAACTGTTACTATTTCGATGCTACTAACGAGAGAGTAAGAGAGACAAAAGAAAACATGCCAGGACATCTGTTACTGATAACAGCCTGAGAGAGAGTTATGTTTATCCACCATGTTATGACTCCCAAAAGACTTATGGCTGCGGAGAGGGCTGTTTACGTGGTACCATCCTGCTCATTAAAATTCCTCAGTGGACAGCCAGAGTGGGCTGGTTTGATGGGTTAAGTCATTCAAACCTGATTGACACCTGAGACCCCGTGAGTGGGGATAAAAGTGAGGTCTGGGGTGACACCCCTCAGACGCACCAGGAGACACACTAGAGAGCATCAGAAACCCACGAGAAAGTGTGAGGAATCGGGGACCGAATGGATCGGTCAATTTCACTCACAGTGGTTATAGCAAGGCCGGTGGGGGCTTGTGCGTGTGTCCACCCTTGCCCGGGTGATGAGTCCACCACCGAAAAATGGTCTAGCTTTAAAGGACAGAGGGGTCATACCTGAATGGCCACAACAACACATCGACAGATCAAGAAAGTAAAGGAAGGTTTGCAAGACAATAGCTGTTACTGTTTGCTCGCTCTCTCTCCCTCTCTCTCCAACAATTACAACACATCGACCAACAACTACCTCAGCCTGTATGAACTGAACTGAACTGAACTTTATATTTCCATGTGACAAGACAGTTCATTATCCCCTAGACAACAATAGAGCTTGTTTATTATTGATTATTATTATACCCACACTTTTAGGTTTAGTATTGCTAATGTGTATTATCTGTGTATTTGCATTGATATTGATTTGTATATTTTACCAATAAACACTGTTGAAAATAGTACCACCAGACTCCAACGGATACTTCTAGCTTTGCTGGTAAGACACACAGTTACGGGGTATGTAACAAATTGGGGCCTTGTTTCGAGATTTGATACCAAATTGGGGGCCAGTGAATCAGGCTATAAGTCCATTATTTGATCTGGTTGCATGGGTAACTAGATGGGAAACCAGCAGAGATAGACATTGTCAATTTTTTAAAAGACCTGACTGCGGGGGCATTAGAGGTTGCCAGGAAGGCTGAATTGATGAATATTGCGAAACAATTAAATATCACAGAGGTGAAGTCGTCAATGAAAAAGTGGGAGATCCGGAGGGCCATAGCCCAGTATTATATATCCAAGGATGTGTTCACACCTGATGCATTGGATCTGTTCCCTGAAAAGAAACCAGCCGAGGGGGAGGTTCAGTTAGAGATAGAAAAATTAAAGTTGGTTGAGAAAGAGAAACAGAGGGAGCATGAACTTAGGTTAAAACAGCTGGAAGCAGAGGAGGAAGAAAAGAAAGCTGAAAGGCAGATGAAGGAAAGGGAGAGAGAGAGGCAACATGAGCTGGAAATAGAGAGAATAAAGCAACAGGGAAAAGACCGAGAGGAGAAGTTTAATGTTAGTAGGGAGTTTAGGTTAGTACCTCCATTTGAGGAGACAGATGTTGATAGTTACTTCTTGCATTTTGAAAAAGTGGCAGTGAATCAGAAGTGGCCCAGAGATCAGTGGGTGGCGTTGTTACAAAGGGTATTAAAAGGGAAGGCTCAACAGGCATATGCGGCATTGTCCGAGGGGGAGTCTGCGGATTATGAGGAAGTAAAGCAGGCCATCCTTCGGGCCTATGAGTTGGTACCAGAGGCATAAAGACAGAAGTTCAGAGATTTAAAGAAAGTGTGGAATCAGACGTATGCAGAGTTTGCCTATGAAAAGGGTGTGCTCTTGAATTGTTGGTGTGCTGCCGAAAAGGTGGAGGAGGATTTCCATCGTTTCAGAGAGTTAATTCTGATTCAGGAATTTAAAGGTTGTGTTTTGGATAATAATGTATCTGAACGAGAAGCCGAATAAGTCTATATCGGAATTTGCCAGATTCGCAGATGAATATGCCCTAAACCACAAGACAAAGTTTTCCTCAAATAAGAGTTACCAGAAAGGCAGTAGGGACGGTAAAGAAAGTCCACTGGCTAAGGTAAAGAATAAGCTGGGAGCTAGTGGTAAAGGTAAGGAGGAAGAAAGGCAGGCTGGCAGGAAGGTTCCTGGCTTGACCTGTTATAATTGTGGAAAGGTTGGTCATATTACATCTAAGTGCTTTGCTCCGAAGAAGGAGACAGGAAAAGGGAAAGCAGCAGTCCCTACAGGGTGTATTGAGTCGATCAGCAAATCGACGAGAATGGCCAAGGTGGATAAAATACAAGAGGGTCGTGAGAAATTTATTTCAGAAGGGACAGTGTCTGTGAAAGAGGGAGAAACCCCAGTTCCCATGAGGATCTGGAGAGATACTGGGGCTGATCAGTCATTGATCTTAAGTAAGATGCTAGATTTTGGTCCTGATACTGGAGAGGTAGTTTTGTGAGGTATAGGAAAAGGAACAGAAGCTGTACCTTTGCATGGGATCATTATAAATTGTGACCTGGTATCTGGACCAGTTGAAATAGGGGTACGGTCAGAATTACCAAGAGACGGCATGGACGTCCTTCTTGGTAGTGATTTAGTAGGTGGTGAAGTGTGTTCAGCAGTGAAATTAACGAGCAAGCCGGTGAGTGCTGAGGACCCGCCCATGGACTCTAAGATCTATCCCGCATGCGCGATCACTCACAGCATGTCGAGAAAGGCAGCTGAGAAAGAGGACAGTTTAAATGAGTCCAATGTTGTTTTGGCTGAGACATTTTTACCGACCCTGTACCAAGAGGGGTTAGGGGATGGTAAAACGGAGAATAGGGAGGCGAAAGAGAGTAAAGGAGAGGAGGTAGACCTACCCTTAGCAAGAAGAGAATATATAAAAGAGCAGGGACGTGGCGAGGAACTGGTGGCATTGAGAGAGTCAGTTCTTTCTGAGACAGAGATTAAGAAAGAGCCAGAGGGTTATTACCTGAAGGAGGGTGTGTTGATGAGGAAGTGGAGGCCAACCACGGCGCTGGTCAATGAGGATTGGGCGGTGGTACATCAGGTGGTAGTTCTGAGGGTGTATCAGAATGAAATTTTGAAATTAGCTCATAAGGGACATTTAGGTGGACATTTGGGAGTAAGGAAGACAGTGGATAGGGTTATGAAAGATTTCTATTGGCCAAGTATGAGGAAGAATACAGCTGATTATTGTAAAAAGTGCCATACATGTCAGGTGGTAGGAAAGCCAAACCAGGTTATCCCTAAGGCACCTCTCAGACCAATACCCGCTTTTGAGGAGCCTTTCTCCCGAATCATTGTGGATTTTGTGGGTCCTTTGCCTAGAACAGTGAGTGGGCAGCAGTACGTCATGACCATGATGTGTGCTGCTACACGATTTCCAGAGGCTGTGCCTCTGGGGAATATTAGGACCCTGCGGTGGTGAAAGCCCTAATTAAATTCTTTAGCACAGTGGGGCTACCTAAGGAAATACAGTCAGATCAGGGGAGTGCATTTACATCCAAAGCATTTCAGCAAATGATGACCCAGATGGGAGTCAAACAAATTTTAGCTTCTGCATACCATCCGGAATGCCAAGGAGCATTGGAAAGATTCCACGCTACACTAAAGACCATGATTAAAACTTACAGTTAGGAAAACGTTCGTGACTGGGATGATGCATTACCACTTCTGTTATTTGCAGAAAGGGATACGGTTCAGGAATCTCAGTCATTTTGAGCTCGTTTTTGGTCACAGGCCCAGGGGACCTTTAACCCTACTTAAAGAGAAGTGGTCTAGTCCAAACGTTCAGGTCAGTGTGATTGACTATGTTTTAAAATTCAGAGGAAGACTCCATAAGGTATGCACCTTGGCAAAAGAAAATCTTAAAGACTCCCAGACAAGAATGAAACAATGGTATGACAAATGAACAAGAGAGCAAGAGTTTCACGTGGGCGATAAGGTTTTGGTCCTATTTCCTGTAGTTACCAACCCCCTACAGGCAAGGTTTCTAGGACCGTATAAAGTGATTAAGAAAATAGATTCACTGAATTTTGTGATTGAAACACCTGATAGACGAAAGCTGAACCAGTTGGTTCACGTGAACATGATGAAAGGTTATCATGAAACGACCCCTGCGGTGGTCGGTGCAGTCACGAAAACTGATGAGGCACTCAACTGATGAGTGTTGAGGAGGAACCAGAGCGGTTTGAAAAGGTAAGTATAGTACCCACCAGATTAGAGAACTCTGTTATTTTAACAAACATTGCTGATAAAGTCAGTCACTTAGAGCCTGAACAAAGAGAGCAGTTAACACAGCTCATTAAACGGCATACAGATTTATGTCCAGATGTTCCAAGGAGGTGTAAAGGAACAGAGCATGATGTGATTGTTATCTCGACCCAGCCTATTAAACAATTCCCTTATCGGATGAATTTGAAAAAGAGCAAGCTAGTAGAAAAAGAGATTGAGCATATGCTAGCTGCTGGTATAATCCACGAATCCTCTTCTGCATGGGCCTCTCCCTGCGTAGTCGTACCAAAACCGGACGGTACCATAAGATTCTGTACCAATTAAAGAAAGGTGAATGCTGTCACGCAGACAGATGCTTACCCTATCTCTAGGGTGGACGATTGCATTGATAAAATGGGGAAGGCAAGGTACATCACTAAGATTGACTTGTTAAAGGGGTACTGGTCCGTTCCTTTAACGGACAGGGCTCGAGAAATTTCAGCCTTTGTCACCCCATCCGGGTTTTACGAGTACAATATTTTGCCGTTCGGAATGAAAAATGCACCAGGGACATTCTAGAGGATGATTGACACAGTGATAAAAGGGTTAACCAACACCAAGGCTTATATTGACGATGTGGTAGTTTGGAGTGACACCTGGGAGGAGCACGTTGAGGCTGCAGAAAACCTGTTTAAAAGAACGTCTGCAGCCCAACTTACAGTGAACCTTGCAAAGAGTGAATTTTGTCATGCCACAATCACGTACTTGGGGTATGTGGTAGGACAGGGGCAGTTGGCTCCTGTGCAAGCAAAAGTGCAGGCTATTTCCAAGGTTCCTGTACCCACCAGTAAAAGGGCACTGAGAAGATTTTTGGGCATGGTGGGATACTACCGAAAATTCTGTAAAAAATTTGCGGATGTTGCCCTCCCACTTACAAAACTCCTACGGAAGGAGGAAAAATTTGAATGGAGCAATTCTTGTCAGGATGCTTTTGAAAAGTTAAAAACCATACTGTGCCATCACCCTGTGTTAAGGGCACCTGACTTGTTAGAACCCTTCTCCCTGGCAACTGATGCAAGTGATGAGGCTGCTGGGGCAGTCCTATTGCAGAAAGCAGGGGATGGAGTGGAACACCCAGTCGCATGTTTCTCTCGGAAGTTCAATGTGCACCAGAGGAATTACTCTACCATGGAAAAGGAATTGTTGGCACTTGTTTTGGCAATGCAACATTTTGAAGTGTACATTTGTTCAGCACAAAGACCCTTAATTGTTTATACAGATCACAACCTGTTGGTATTCCTGGCTAACATGAAAAATAAAAACAGGAGGTTGTTAAGTTGGAGGCTGATGCTGCAAGAATTTGATATTAAGATACAACATATTAAAGGAAGTGACCATGTAATTGCTGACTGCTTATCTAGATGCTAAGTTGAATGTATATCTGTATTGCTCTGTAGTTAAAAAACCCTTCTGTACTTTGTTAGATTTGTAATCCTGTAAGACTCTGTATTAGTTAATTTTCCCCTTTGGTGAAAGTTCCTAGAAGGATGGGGGTGTTACGAAGGATGAACAACTCTGATGGGCAGAAGGGTGCAGAGTTGCCCATGCCCCCCACCCCTTTTGGAGAATCGCAAACTGTTACTATTTTGATGCTGCTAACGAGAGAGTAAGAGAGACAAAAGAAAACAGGCCAGGACATCTGTTACTGATAACAGCCTGAGAGAGAGTTATGTTTATCCACCATGTTATGACTCCCAAAAGACTTATGGCTGCGGAGAGGGCTGTTTACGTGGTACCATCCTGCTCATTAAAATTCCTCAGTGGACAGCCAGAGTGGGCTGGTTTGATGGGTTAAGTCATTCAAACCTGATTGACACCTGAGACCCGTGAGTGGGGATAAAAGTGAGGTCTGGGGTGACACCCCTCAGACGCACCAGGAGACACACTAGTGAGCATCAGAAACCCACGAGAAAGTGTGGGGAATCGGGGACCGAACGGATCGGTCAATTTCACTCACAGTGGTTATAGCAAGGCCGGTGGGGGCTTGTGTGTGTGTCCACCCTTGCCTGGGTGACGAGTCCACCACCGAAAAATGGTCTAGCTTTAAAGGACAGAGGGGTCATACCTGAATGGCCACAACAACACATCGACGGATCAAGGAAGTAAAGGAAGATTTGCAAGACAATAGCTGTTACTGTTGCTCGCTCTCTCTCTCTCTCTCCAACAATTACAACACATCGACCAACAACTACCTCAGCCTGTATGAACTGAACTGAACTTTATATTTCCATGTGACAATTCATTATCCCCTAGACAACAATAGAGCTTGTTTATTATTGATTATTATTATACCCACACTTTTAGGTTTAGTATTGCTAACATGTATTATCTGTGCATTTGCATTGATACTGATTTGTATATTTTACCAATAAACACTGTTGAAAATAGTACCACCAGACTCCAACGGATACTTCTATCTTTGCTGGTAAGACACCCAGTTACGGGGTACGTAACACAGTGCACATGATAGTCAGCAAGTACTGATAACCAGTTTTTGTTTTCGGTAATGGACCTACACAATCTATAATAACTTTAGAAAACGATTCACCAAATGCTGGAATGGGGCCACTGGTGTAACTTGATTTGGTTTACCCACAATTTGACAAGTATGACACATTCTGCAAAACGTCGCCACATCTTTTCTTAAACCAGGCCAGTAAAAATGTTTTAAAATCCTGTCCACAGTTTTCCTTACCCCTTGATGTCCACCTAAGGGCACACTATGGGCTAAAGTTAAAATCTCATTTCAATAAACTTTAGGAACAACTACCTGGTGAACAATATTCCATTCATCACTTGCAGGAATTGTAGGCGATCTCCACTTCCTCATCAATACTACTTTCTCAAAATAATATCCTACTGGCACCTTATCAATTTCACTATCTGGTAGAGCTTGTTCTTTTAATTTGATAATCTCAGGGTCTCTACTCTGCTCTGCTATTATTTCATTTAGAGACAGAGACAAATCTTCATGGTCAGACTTACTCCAAGAATCTAGTTCAAACAATGAAAGTTTCTGACACATCCTCAAAACTCGAATCCTGAGTTGAACAGTCATGGGTAACAATCACATTCTGCACATCAATCATTTTAGCCATAGCTTGAGTTACAACACAGGAAGAATCTGTGTTAGAATCCATCTGTGGTTCCTCTAACTTTATTGTCAAATGCACTTCAGGAAAAACTTGTCCACCTGCCAAATCATTTCCTAACAATAAAGAAATTCCTTCACATGTAAGCTAGGTTGTAGTCCTACTTTAACAAGTCCTGTAACTAACCTTAAATTTACTTCATGCAGATGTACAAGCATAAGGACACTCCTAACACCTTGTATATAATTTACCTCGCCAGTGTCAGACTCTTCATTAAACTTTAATACACTGTCTAACATCAGTGATTGAGAAGCTCCAGTATCCCTAAGGATTTTCATTGGCACTGGAGTAGATCCTTCTTTCAAGGATACAAAACCTTCAGTTATAAAATGATCATATCCCTTCCTAATTTGGTCAGACTCTAACAAATCTTCATTTGTGTTTATCAAACCCTGTGGATTTACAAGTGTTTCAGTAGGTTGCACACAAGCATCTGGGACTTCTCCTTCTTTTTCAATCGGAAACAGTTCTCTATTACATAACCAGGTTTCTTATAATAATTACAATGGGACCAAATTGTCTTTCCTTCAGAGGTTTTCCTTCCTCCTTACCTTTCTCACTAACTTCTGATTTAATTTCTGGTTTACCTTGAGTCTCTGTGTTATTTTTCCTTTTAAAAGTTCTGCCCAGATGAAATTTATTCCTATGGATTAAAGCATATTCATCAGCTAATTTAGCAGACTCCTGCAATGTATCAGTGTTGCTCTCATTTAAGTATGTCCTTACTTTAACAGGAATGTTCCTTTTAAATTCCTCCATTAAAATTAGCTCTCTCAATGTATCATAGTCCCCATTTACATTTTTAGAGGAAACCCATCTCTCAAAACACACAGCAAATTCCACATAAGTTTTTTCCACAGATTTCTTCAAATTTCTGAATCTTTCTCTATATGACTCCAGAACTAACTCATACACCTTCAATATGTGCATTTTCACAATATCACAATCAAGTGCTTGCTCAGCAGTTAAAGCTGTATAAACTTGTTGTGCTTTGCCTTTAATTACATTCTGTAACAACACTGACCATTTCTCTTTCGGCCACTCTGAAATCAGAGCAACAGTTTCAAAATGTTGAAAATATTTTTCCACTTCTGTTTCACTAAATGGAGGGACCAGTTTAATCTTTTGATTAACAACAAATGTTTTTCTAGAACCAGGAGACTGACACTCAGACCATTGCAAGTTCAAATTCCCTCTGTTTATTCTCAGCTTCTAACCGACATAATTCCAAGTTAGCTTCCAACTGTTTCTTTTTATATTCAGCTTCTAATTGACTTAGTTCCGAGTTAGCTTCCAATTCCTTCTGTTTTAAACTTTTCTAACGTGACTTGTTCCAAGTGTAACTGAATCACTGCTTTATTCACAGGAAACTTAGCTAAAATCAATATATCAAACACACCCGACTCTATATAGTGTTCCGCGATTTTTCTCTGAATTACAGGCTTTGTTGTATCTTTCAAAATACCATTAAGTTCCAATCTGCTAACAAACTAAAATACATCACTCCTTTTTGCCTTTGCTAATAACTCTGGAACTAGCAATTCCAGGAGGTTGTCAATATTCATTGAATACCACTCACAAGCCAATCAAACAAAAGAATTGGGTATTCCCCTTTTCCAAAACACCGATCAAAAATCAAACAAGCATTTAAACTCAGAAATGGTTCATCCCATGAGCCCCCAGTTATTACGATCCAGCAACAAAGAATATATAATTGAGACAGGTTTTTTATAACAAATAAAACATTTATTAAACACTGCTAAAAAAAAGCCCAAAAGTAAACAAGCGACTAACTTAACCAGAAGTCGGCTGCTATGCGGCAGCTCAAACAGTTCTTAAAGCGATAATGCAAAAACAGTTCTTAAAAGTAGTAATGCGAGAGTCCAAATGTTTTACACAGTCGCTTAGGAGAGACTTTCTTTGAGGTAATAAATTCTCTTTAGTGGTGTTACTGCTGATCCCAGCCTTGATCAAAAGATTTATGAAAGAAGGATATAAAACGGCTTAAAGACACTGAACTTTCCTTGATGAAACTCACTGCCCCAGCCCTTTCTGCTCTTACAGCAGGGACTAACATGGTACAGATGACTAATTCCTTCCAAATGAGGATTAAACAAGGTCGAACCTGTTTCACCATTGACATCAACTTTCCTCGATCCTTCAGCTTCCCGAACTTCGATAAATCTTCACTCTCCAACTGGACTGAACTGGCAGTATTGTAGCAAAACTGCCTGCAATAACCTTTGAGACTTAAGGCAGAAAATAAAACTCTACTTTAAAACAAAACTGCATCATAACATCGAATATGCAGCAGAACAGAGTCACTGAATGAATTCAACCATGAACTGCCCCACGTCACGGGGAGGGTTTCTCCTTTTATACCCTGTTGAAAAAGAACTATCATATGACCTCTCACTAGCGGGAAAATTATGTCACTCCACCATCACAACACCATTACGTCATGCCCAGCATAGCCTTAATTACATCATGGTCACGTGACAGGCACAAGATACCTACGGGTACATAACAATAGACTCACCACATGCTGGCTAAAAATTTTCTCTTTACTTCTGTTGTAATGGTCATCCTTCAATTTTGAGGCTATGCTCTCCAGTTCTGGATACCTCCACCTTGACCTGATAGAGGTTTATAAGATTATGAGAGGCACTGATCATGTGGATAGTCAGAGGCTTTTTTCTAGGGCTGAATTGGCTAACATGAGAGGGTAGAGTTTTCAAGTTCCTGGAAGTAGGTACAGAGGAGATGTCAAAGGTGCGCTTTTTTTACGCGGTGTGGTGAGTGCTTGGAATGGGCTGCCGGTGATAGTGGTGGTGCGGATACGATAAGGTCTTTTAAGAGCTTCATGGAAAGTAGGTTTTCTATGTTTCTATGTTACTATCTAAATGGAGTCAAGTTAGGAAAAGGGGAAGTACAACGAGATCTAGGTGTTCTTGTACATCAGTCAATGAAAGCAAGCATGCAGGTACAGCAGGCTGTGAAGAAAGCTAATGGCATGCTGGCCTTTATAACAAGAGGAATTAAGTATAGGTCCTTCTGCAGCTGTACAGGGCCTTGATGAGACCCCGCCTGCAGTATTGTGTGCAGTTTTGGTCTCCAAATTTGAGGAAGGACATTCTTGCTATTGAAGTTCACAAGGTTAATTCCTGGAATGGCGGGACTGTCATATGTTGAAAGATTGGAGCGACTGGGCTTGTATACACTGGAATTTAGAAGGATGAGAGGGGATCTGATTGAAACATATAAGATTATTAAGGGATTGGACATGCTGGAGGCAGGAAGCATGTTCCCGCTGATGGGTGAGTCCAGAACTAGAAGCCACAGTTTAAGAATAAGGGGTAGGCCATTTAGAAGAGAGATGCGGAAAAACTTTTTCACCGAGAGAGTGTTGGATATTTGGAATGCTCTGCCCCAGAAGGCAGTGGAGGCCAAGTCTCTGGATGCATTCAAGATAGAGTAGATAGAGCTCTTATAGATGGGGGGGGGGGGGTCAAGGGATATGGGGAGAGGGCAGGAATGGGGTACTGATTGTGTATGATCAGCCATGATCACAGTGAATGGCGGTGCTGGCTAGAAGCGCCTAATGGCCTACTCCTGCACCTACTGTCTATTGTCTTGATGTTTCTATAGGAAGTATCCTCTGCACGTTCTCCCTATTTAGTCCTTTCAACATTCAGTAGGTTTGAATGAAATCCCCACCCCGCCAGCGTTCTTCTAAATTCCAGTGAGTCAAGTGAGACAGTCCTGTTGGAACAGTTCAGTGATAGGATGAGTGAACTGATCCCCTCCAACTCAAAACCCTGATGGTTTTCATGAAGGCAGCAGTGAGAAGAGACCATGGTCTGAATGGTGGGGGTCTCTGATGATGGATGCTGCTTTCCTGCAACAGCACTCTGTGTAGATGTGCTCAGTGGTGGTATTCGTGATGGACGGGCCATATTCACAACTTTTTGTTGGATTTTCCATGCAAGGGCATTGATATTTCCGTGCCAGGCTGTGATAAAGCCAGTCAATATACTTTCCACCAAACTTCCTTAGAAGTTTGTCAAAGTTTTAGATGATGTGCTGAAAATTTGCAAACTTCTAAGTGGAGGTGCTGCCATGATTTCTTTGTATGACACCCAGGACAGATCCTCAGAAATGATAAAGTAAGGAACTTTATGTTTTTGACCCTCTCCAACTCTAAACCCCCGATGAGGCCTGGATCATGAACCTTTGGTTTCCCCCTCCTGAAGTCAATAATTATCTCTTTGGTATTGCTGTTATTGAGTGAGTGGTTATTCTGGCACCGCACAGCCAGGTCTTCATTCTCCTTTGTAAAGGCTATTTTCTCACCACCCTTGATTTGGCCAAGGACAGTAAACATAAATATGGCATTACAGCTGTGCTTAGCCTCACAGTCATAAGTACAGCTTGTGGTGCACCTGTGCTGATGAAGATTGTGGAGGAAATGTTGCAAATGTGAACTGACATGGATTTGCAATGAGGAAACTGAGGATCCAGTTGCACAGAAGATACTGAGGATACTGATACTTGAAGCTTATTGATCAGGTTTGAGGGATGATAGTATTAATTACTGAGCTGTAATAAATGAAGAGCTTTCTGATGAAGAGCATCTTCACTGTCCAGATGTTCCAACTTTGAGTGAAGAGCTAATGAAATGGCATCTGCTGTTGACCTTTTGTGATGGTAGGCAAATTGTAATGGATCCAATTCGCTTCTCAGGCAGGCATTGATGTGTTTCATCAGCAACCTCTGAAAGCACTTCATTACAGTGAATGTTGGTGCTACTGGATGATAATTATTCTTTTCTTTCTTTTTACAATATTTTTATTCAGAAGAAAAAAGAAGAGATTTACAGAGTGCAACACATAGATACATCTCAATATAACTTGTGTACATTCATATATTGTGATAAAATTGATCAAAATATTATAGCATATCACATAAAGGTATACCACTCTGTAATCAAAAGTTTAAAGGTAGGTCATACATCATAAAAAAATATATATAAAAAAGTCAACCCCCTACCAACTACCAAAGAAAAAAGCTGATGGATAATAATGGATAAATTAGAAAAGAAAACATATTTGCTTAAGAAGAGAAGATAAAAATATACATAAAAGTCTGTGCACTGTTAAACTTCATAAATTGGAAAAGTAATTTAGGAAAGGTCCCCAAATGTCATAAAAAGATTGTTTCGAATTTAAGACTGAGCAGCGGATCTTTTCTAAATTTAAATAAGACATAATATCACATAGTCATTGAAGATGTGTAGAAGGGGTAGGCTCCTTCCATTTGAACAAGATTGCTCTCCTTGCTAAAAGAGAGGTAAAAACTAAAACCTGTAGGTTAGAAGTATTTAAAGTTATATCTTCATCTGCAATAATACCAAACAAGGCAGTAAGGGGATTTGGGTCAAATTGGGCCCTAAAAAGTTGTGAGAAGGCATGGAATACTTCCCGCCAAAACTTTTCAATTTTAGGGCAAAACCAAAACATATGAATTAAAGAGGCATCAACAGAGTTACATTTATTACAAAGTGGAGAAACATTCGGATAAAAACTGGACAGCTTCTGTTTAGAAATGTAGGCTCTATGAACCACTTTAAATTGTAAAAGAGAATGATGAGCACAGAAAGATGATTTATTAACCCGTTTAAGAATTTTATTCCATCTATCATCAGAAATCTGACAACTTAGATCATCCTTCCAAGCTTTTTTTATTCTATCTAAAAAGTCTTGTCTGGAATCAATCAACAAGTTATAGAACCATTAACAAAAGGTTTTAAATCTAAAAGATCGTCCAGTAAATTTTTATCAGGGCCTATAGGAGAAGTAGCTAATTGGAAACGTAGAAAATCACTAATTTGAAGGTATCTGAAAAAATGTGATTTTGGGAGTGCAAATTTATTTGCCAATTGGTCAAATGAAGCAAGAGATCCTGAGATAACCAGGTCCCAAAAATACTTAATACCTAATTCATCTCAATCTTTAAAAACTTTATCAGTCATGGAAGGAATAAAAAAATAATTAAGGAGAACGGGAGATGATAATGAAAAATTCGCGAAACCAAAAAATTTTCTAAATTGAGACCAGATCCTTAAAGTTTGCTTAACAATTATGTTATCTGTTGTTTTATTTGCTGAAAAAGAAGAGTATGATCCAAGAAGAAAGACAATAGAGGAATTTTTTTACAGAATTAACTTTTAAGGAGACCCATGATGGGCAATCTTTACAATAAATATAATAGGACCGGAAAGTAATATTCCTTATATTGGCAGCACAATAGTAAAACCTAAAATTGGGTAGGGCTAGTCCACCCATCTCTTTATTTCTTTGTAAGTAAACTTTACTTAAACAAGCTTGTTTATTATTCCAAATATAAGAGGTTAAAATTGAATCTGAAGAATCAAAGTATGTCTTGGGAATAAAAATAGGTAAGGCCTGAAAAAGATATAAAAATTAGGAAGAATCTTCATTTTAATCGAATTAATTCGGCCATTTAGGGATAAAGAAAGAGGGGACCATTTAAAAAGATTCTTTTTCACATAATTCAATAAGGGGCTTAAGTTTTCTTTGAACAAGTTCTTGAAGCTTTTAGTAATTGTTACACCTAAATATGTAAATTGACTTGTAACAACTTTGAACGGAAATTTGGCATTTGATGACATTAGGTCATTTAAAGGAAATAGCTCACTTTTATGTAGGTTCAGCTTATATCCTGAAAAAGAACTAAACTGGGAGATTAAAGAAAGAAACAAAGGTAAAGAAGTGTTAGAGATAAAAAGTAAAATATCATCAGCGTATAAAAAAATTTTATGAGACATACCTTCCCTTAGTATACCAGAAATGTCCTTAGCTTCTCGATGTGCTATTGCTAAGGGTTCTATAGCTAAAGCAGAAAGTAAAGGACTAAGAGGACATCCTTGTCTAGTTCCCCGCTGTAATTTAAAGGGCTTAGAAATTTGGGAGTTAGTAATAACCTGAGCGGTAGGAAACAAGTAGATTAATTTAACCCAACAAATAAAATTAGGCACGAAATTAAACTTTTCTAAGGTCTTAAAAAGATAATTCCACTCAATCCTATCAAAGGCTTTTTCTGCATCTAAGGATAATATACACTCTGATTTTTTTTGGATGGTGAATATATCACATTGAATAACCAACGTATATTAAAATGTGAGTAGCGATTTTTAATAAATCCTGTCTGGTCATGTGATATAATAGATGGTAGAATATTTTCAAGTCTTCGAGCTAAGATTTTGGCTAAAATTTTTGCATCAACATTTAATAAAGAAATCGGTCTGTATGAAGAACATTCAGCTGGATTTTTATTTTTTTTAAGAATAAGAGAAATAAAAGCTTCATAAAAAGATTGAGGGAGTTTACCTGATTTAAAGGACTCTGATAAAACAGAGGATAAAGAAGGTGTAAGTAACGTAGTGAAAGTTTTATAAAACTCCCCAGGAAAGCCATCAGGTCCTCGGGTCTTACCAGAATGTAAAGCACGTATAGCCTCAGCCACTTCTTCATTGGAAATAGGCTGATCTAACTGTGTTAGACTATCAGCAGACAATATAGGAATGTTGATAATACTGAAAAAAACATTCATATAGGTATCATCTGAAGAAGAGTCAGACTGATACAACTTAAGGTAAAAGCCTTTAAATATGTTGTTAATTTCAGAATGGTCAGATGTCTTAGTTCCATTATCATTAAAAAATTCTGTGATTTGACGATTAACTGTAAAAGATTTTAAGCGATTGGCTAATAAACTACCAGTTCTATCCCTGTGAATGTAAAATTGAGTTTTATCTCTCAACAGCTGTCGTTCAATTGGGTAAGTCAGCAGAAGATTATACTTGGATTGGATTTCAATACGCTTATTATATATACTTGGATCTAGAGATAGGGCATACTTTCGATCAAGATCTTTTAATACCACTGCTAGGCCAGACCTTTCTTTGTCAGCTTTTTTCTTTATATAGGTAGAGTAAGAGATAATTTATTCATGAATATATGCTTTAAAAGTATCCCAGACTATATTACCAGCAGTATCTCCTTTAAAATATTCTTTAAAGAAAAAAGTGATATGGTTTTCCAAAAACTTTAGAAAATTTTTATCAGTTAACAATGATAAGTTAAAACGCCAACTTCTATTTGGTACAGAGTAAACAGGTAGTCTTAAAGCCAGAATCACAGGTGCATGATCAGACAAAGCAATCTCCTTATAATCACAGGATCATACCAATGGAAGCAAGTTTCTATCTATAAAAAAATAATCAATCCAAGAGTACATATGATGAACCTGAGAGAAATATGAATATTCATTTTCTTGGGGGTGTAAAAATGCCACACATCAAGAATACCACATTGAGATTAAAAAAGATTTAAAAAGTAGGGTTGATTTATTAGTGACAGGGGTTTTACTTGAAGAGTGGTCTAATATAGGGTCAAGCCAAAAATTAAAATTCCACCCATCACTAAGGAATACCGATTCAAATCAGGCAGAAAAGAAAAAAGACGTTCAAAGAACAAGGAGTCATCTGTATTTGGAGTGTATACATTTGCAAATATGATTAGTTTATTCCCAAGACTACCCAAAACAATAACAAAGCACTCATTTGTCTCAGAAATTGCATTATGTTGAATAAAGGATAAATTCTGATCAAACAGGATAGAGATGCCTCTTGATCTAGATTAAGAGGGTGAATGAAAATGCATACCCTTCCATCCTTTGAAAGAATGTGAAATATCATCTTTATGAATATAGGTTTCTTGGAGAAAGATTATATGAGTTTTAAGTTTCCGGATATAAGAGAAAATCTTATTTCATTTAACAGGGTTATTTAGACCTTTCACATTAAAACTGAGTATATTAATAAAAGAATCCATCAAATATCCTTTAGTAATGTATAAAAGGTAATCACAGACATGTAGATAGTGAATAAGTAAAACAGTAAAAACATCCAATCAGCTTTATAGAAGAACCCATTTCCCCTCTCCCTCCCCCCAAAGAGAGAAATCAGCCAAGGGAGGCTGGAGACTAATTCTAATGTTCCCAACCCAAAACTCCGGTGGCTCCAGAAAATATATATGTATAGCTGCACTGAATAAATGATTGTAAACATATATATATATATATATACAAAAAAAGTCAAAGTAAATAAGTTTGCTAATTACGATAAAAAAAGCCATGGGAAAATATAAGTATTAGTCTCGGTAAAAAAAGGAAAGATAGATTAGGAAAATCAAATATGGAAAATCAATAAGTAAAACAACATATACTCACGAGTGCAAAAAAAAGTAAAGAAACAAATCGAAGATAATTAAAAAGGGAAGCGGTTTAGATAGCTTCCTACATAACACTGAGAGAATATAATGTATTGTTTAAAAAGAGCTGCGAAAAACAGCAAAAGAAAAAATGGATGCAGTCTGCCTGCATATTTTGCATAGTTTGAGCGATAACAAGGCGCCAGTTACTTAGTCTAGCAAATTATTAAAACTTCGTAAAACTAAGAAACCTTGTTATCAACAAAACACCAATTACTTGATTGAACACCTGAAATTAAAACATTTAACATAAAACAACTCAAAGTTGAATTTAAGGATGGAGACTTTGTAAAAGTTTCTTAGCTTCTTCAGGCTTCGTAAACCAAGAAACCTTATTATCAGAAGTAGTAACCTTGAGTTTACACGGATCTCTGAGAGAAAGGCGACAGCCAAGCTTAAAAAGATCAGACATGACCTCTTTAAAAGCCTGTCTAGCTCTTAGAACTTCCGGTGGATAATCTTGAACAATCCGAAACTGTTGATCATGGAATTGTAATATACGTTTCTTCCTTGATTCACGAAGGATCTGTTCTTTAATCTGATAGTCATAAAAGCGAATGATAATAGAGCGAGGTTTGGCAGGATCACAATTAGGAGGGGTAATTCGGTGAACGCGCTCAAATTTTGGTAATTCCGATAATATATCAGGGAATAAATCTTTCAGCATTTGAACACAAAAATTGATAGGCTGATTACCCTCCAGTTTTTCAGGAAGTCTTATATTCTTATATTGCACCTTCGGTTCCTGATCTCCAAATCTGTAAGTTTCTTCAGTAACGCGTCGTATTTTTTAAGTTGTTCCTTAGAAATTCTCTTGAAACCTTTGATATCCTTCTGCAACACCGGCAGAGATTCTTTGTGTAGCTTAATACGAATTTCGTGGTCATTCACAGTCTGCTGTAGACTTCCAAGTTTCCGATTAAGCGTTTTCAGTTCAGATTTAACCAGGTCGAAGGAATTCTGTAACAAATCAAACGTGGATTCCAAGTCATCCAGTTTATCCAGTTTTTCGAGTTTCTCTGACGTTTGTTGAATCATTTCAGTCGAAGACTCTAAAGTAGTCTCTCTTTTTGACAGCGTTCTACTCATGGTGCTCTCACCAAGATAAGTTTAAACAGCAAAGTAAGCAAATAATTTCGGAGCATGTAGCTAGTGCAACCTACTCCATTACAGCCATCGGAAGTCTCTCGATAATTATTGAAGCATGTTACGATGTTTTTCTTAGGCACCTGTATGACTGAAGCCTACTTGAAGCAGAGGAGCACCTCAGACTGCCACAGTGGGAAGTTAATGCAATGTTACACAAATTAAATGATGCACTTACAATACCACAAATCAGATGCCCCGTCCTTAGCATTGATCTGTTGTCTGAGCATGCACTGTTATTTAGGCATGTACATCGCTCCCTCTGCCCCACCTCCCTCTCCCTCTCTCTCTCTCTGTCTCATTGCATTGTGGATACACCAGTTAAAGCCATCTCCCATGTGTGCTCTTTTATTTAATTGCTATGTAGTTGTGCACAGACTCAACAAATCAGAAGGAATTACGAACCTGAATGTCAGAAAATATCATGAGCTGCACTGACAGTTATGGCACGATTACAGGATGAAACAGCGAGAGTGAAACAGTACAAAGAAGGCAGTCATGGATGCTATTTGATAGCACTAATGAAGGCTGGGAGTCATATAGATAGAGTGTTGAACTGTATTGTAATGTGAACAATGTAAAGGAGCAAAAGAAAGCCCCTACACTTCTTAACGTAATAGGCCCAAGAACATACAGTCTGTTACACAACTTAGCAAAACTAGCAAACAAGATTCTCATTGAAATTGTTACAACATTACAAAATAGCTTGAGCCCTAAACTGCTGGTAATAGCAGAGAGATTTAGATTTTACAAAAGGAACCAGTCAAAAGATGAAAGCCTTTCTGAATAAATTTCAGAACTATGCAACCTTTCCCAGTACTACAACTTTAGAGATGGACCTTCTGATTCATTAATGGACAGGCCTGCATGTGGCATACATGGTCAAAGAACTCAAAAGAGGCCATTAGCAGAAGGAGACCTAACTTTAGAATGAGCATTGACCATTGCAACATCATGAGAGAATGCAGCAAAGGATGCAGCAGAATTTCTAGTCCAGATTATTTGAGCGCTGAAGGATTGGATAGGAGTACGATATTGAATGGAGCTGTTGCCTTCCCAGTGTTTAACAGATGGAAATTATGGTTCACAGAACGTTGGCTTCAAAAATATTAACATCATAATGGTAAAGGAGATGCTAGAGAGTTACAGCTGAGTATCTTACATGCTTAAACGTGCTTAAGGTGATACATCTTTGATAATGCAACCTTTAAAAAAAAATCCGGTTTGCTGCCAGCAATTTGTGTGTTGCTCGGATTCCCAACATCTGCAGATTTTCTCTTGTTCATGATTGAAAAAATTCTGCACCTTTTATGCATCTGATTTGTTGAATTGTAAGTGCATCATTTAATTTGTGTAATATTGCATTTCATCAAAAGAAATGTCAATTATGTTGAATTATTTAACAGAATGTAAGTTTTATTTTTGTCAATTTCTTGGAAAACCCTAAAACATTTGGTTTGTTCAAAGCAAAATGCTGGAGGAACTCAGCAGGCCAGGCAGCATCTATGAAGAAAAGCACAGTCGACTTTTTGGGCCAAAACCCAAGCATTTTGTGTGTGTTGCTTGGATTTCAGCATCTCTTGTTTGTGATTTTGGTAATGAAACCTGCTATATAGTTTATTTTAAGGTTCGAGGGGAAAATACAAAGAGGCCATGTGGAAAACTATTGAAGAAAATCAGGGGTGCAGTATTTCCTTTCTGAGTACTTGAAGCGAGTACATTTTATATCTCATTGCACATTACAATAAAGAATAACATTATTTTTATAGAGACTGTTATGTTCTTTGAATTTTCATATACTTTTTAAAAAGTGACTTTTTAACCTTGAACAGAAAATTGTATCTGACAACATTAATTCCATTCTATAAGTTTAGTGAATTTGGCAATTACAAGTTCAACTCGTATTTCTCTTAGTTGACAGTAGCTGTGAAATACAAATTGGTTTGTGGAAGACACCTTGAAAGCAAGTTTCTTAACATTCTTTTAAACTTCAAGAAGTACTAAATAATTTAACCTGCAGCTGAAAATTGAATTTGGAATTGTTACTTGAAATTTCAAAATTTCTTGCTTGTATGAATTTCATCAAAGCTCAGAGTTAGATGTACAATACCATAAGACTTACAAAAAGAAATAGGTCATTCAACACAATTCATTCATGGCTGACTTTTTATCCCTCTTAACTCCATTCTCCCAATACTCTTTAACATTCTTACTAATCAAGAAGCTACCAACTTCTGTTTTAATTATGCCCAATGATTTGGCCTCCATAGCCATCTGTTGCAATGAATTCCATATATTCACTTCCCTCTGGCTAGAGAAATTTCCCTCTAGCTCTGTTCTAAGTGAACATCCCTCTACTCTGACATTGTGCCATTTGGTCCTGGACTTCCCCACTAAGGGAAGCATCCTCTCTGTTTCCACTCTATCTAGTCATTTCAATATCGATTGATTTCAATGAAATCCTCTCTCATTCTTCTAAACTACTGTGAGTAAGGGCCCAGAGCCATCAAATGCTCCTCTTGTATTAACCCTTTGTTTCTTAGGATGATTTTCATTAACCCCACATTAACTGTGCTCAGTTCTGGTTGCCTCACTACATGAAGGATGTGGAAGCCATATGTGGGTGCAGAGGAGATTTACAAGGATGTTGCCTGGATTGGGGAGCATGTCTTATGAAAACAGGTTGAGTGAACTCAGCCTTTTCTCCTTGGAGCGATGGAGGTTGAGAGGTGACCTGATAGAGGTGTATAAGATGATGAGAGGCATTGATTGTGTGGAGAGTCAGAGGCTTTTTCTCAGGGCTGAAATGGTGGCCACAAGAGGACACAGGTTTAAGGTGCTTGTGAGTAGGTACAGAGAACATATCAGGGGTAAGTTTTTTACTCAGAGAGTGGTGAGTGCATGGAATGGGCTGCTGGTGATGGTGGTGGAGTGGATATGATAGGGTCTTTTAAGAGACTTTTGGATAGGTACATCCAGCCTAGAAAAATAGAGAGCTATGTGTAAGCCTAGTAATTTCTAAGGTAGGGACATCATCAGCACAACTTTGTGGGCTGAAAGGCCTGTATTGTGCTGTAGGTTTTCTACATTTCTATGTTTCTAACTTCAGAAAAGGAGGTTAAAATGTGAAATTCAAAAAATGTCCCTGAAAGGTGCAAGAAGCCAAAGATTTTATTGATATGATAAATCTTCCAATGATGGAAATAACTGTTGGTTCAAAGCAAAAGTCTGCAGAAAGTGTCACAGACAAGGTCACATTGAGAGAGTGTGCAAAGTGACAAAAAGTACAACCAACTAAAAAGTCTCAAACACAAAACTAAGCAAATGCATAAAGTTACCGAATATAAAACAGAATCAAGCAACATGGAGTCTGACAAAGGTGGACTGTCATTCCTAGAACTGCACAGTAATAACTGAAGCAGATCACAAAATCATCTGGATCACAATAGATGTGTCTGGTGTAAAACTACAAAGATAGAGAAAAAGACATAACAGACTCTGGAGTGGTGGTGCATTGTTCTACTGTGCAGCAACACCTGCACAAATATGACCTTCATGGAAGAGTCATCAGAAGAAAACCTTTCCTGCATCCTCACCACAAAATTCAGCATCAGAAGTTTGCAAAAGAACAAGCCTGATGCATTTTAGAAACAAGTCTATCATAGGTTGCCAGTTTGTTGGTCAATCCTTGTGTGATACTAATCCCTAATCCGATTGAAATCGGCAATTCTAAGTTCTGCCCTAGTTCTAGGGAATCCCTGTGAATCCGGTCTCCTTGTCAAGATCCCCCTGGTGTTCTGCTCTACGTTCAAGTCTACGCCAGCCTCTCTGAGTCAACGTGCCAATGTCCTGCACTTGGGTTCTCCGCCATTGCCCCTTGTAACAGTTATTTTGAAACTGTAAAAGGTAGAAATAAAAAAGTGATCTTGCTTAACATATTAAAGAAATGTGTCATCTTTAACTTCATGCTTTTTGGAAATCAGGTCATCTTTTACTCACTTCGCAGAACAGAAATTTCACAGTAACAGAAATTTTGACCAGGTGTGCCCAAACTTTTGCATGTCACTGTAAATGGATTCCTTACATTTGTATTTACTTGCAAGATAGACACAGTGTTTAGAAGTGAGGCAAAGCAAGAGCTTTGACCCTTCATAGACCCTACACAGAATACAGAGAAGGAAGAGTTTGTTGTTTTGAGGCAAAATAAGGTGGATAAATCCCCAGGGCCTGAGAAGGTCCTCCCTTGAACCTTGTGAGAGGCAAGTATATAAATTGCATCTCTAGCAGTGATACGTAAATCATGCTTTGCAACAGGTCAACATGACTTTGTGCATGGTAGGTCATGTCTAACCAATCCTATAGAGTATTTTGAGGAAGGTACCAGGAAAGTTGATGAAGGCAAGGCAGTGGATGTTGTCTACATTGTCTTTAGCAAGGCATTTGACAAGGTCCCGCATGGGAGGTTGGTCAGGAAGGTTCATTCACTTGACATTCAAGATGAGGTAGCAAATTGGATTAGATATTGGTTTTGGGAGAAGCCAGACACTGGTGATAGATAGTTGCCTCTCTAACTGCAGGAATGTGACTGGTGGAGTGACGCAGGGATCGGTGCTGGGTCCATTGTTGTTTGGAATTTACATCAATGATCTGGATGATAATGTCCTTTAATGGATCAACAAATTTGTGGTTAACATCAAGATTAGGAGTGTAGTAGCCAGTGGAAGAATATCAGCTTGCAGTGGGATCTTACCCAGCTGGAAAATGGCAGATGGAATTTAATATAGGCAAGTGCAAGGTGTTGCATTTCATTAGGACCAGCCAGGGAAGGTCCTATGCAGAGCACTGAGGAGTGTGGTAGAGCAAAGGGATCTGGGAATACAGCTTCATAATTCATTGAAAATAGAAACACAGATAGATAGGGCTGGATAGAAAACTTCTGGTACATTGGCTTTCCTAAATCAAAGTATTGAGTACAGGCAATCGGATGTTATGTTGAAGTTGTGTAAGATGTTGGTGAGGCCTAATTTGGAGAATCGTGTGCAGTTTGGTCACCATCCTACAGGAAAGATGTAAATAGGGTTGAAAGAGTACAGAGAAAATTGACAAAAATGTTTCCAGGACTGGAGCACCTGAGTTATGGGAAAGATTGAATAGATTATGACTTTATTCCTTGGAACAAAGAAGACTGAGGGGAGATTTGATAGAGGCATACAAAATTATGAGGGGTATAGATAGAGTAAATGCAAGCAAGCTTTCTTCCACGGAGATTACGTAGGACAGTGGTCTCCAACTACCGGGTTGCGGACTGGCACCGGGCCGCAAAGCATGTACTTTGAGGAAATGATATGATTTGACGGTATGAAATGATATGAGTCAGCTGCACCTTTCATCATTCCCTGTCACACCCATTGTTGAATTGAATGCACGTGAGGTCATCAGTTGCCTAAACGCAGTGATACCCTCGCGCCAGGGATCACTGGTTGGCCTCGCGCAGCCGGCGGGAAGTGCCGTTGCTACTGGTCTGGAGCGCGGACAGATGGGCACCTCCTCTAAACCTATTTAGCATACCGAATGTTCATGGGGAACCAGGTGCTAAAATATTCGCAGATCTAATTCGGGCTCAGGGTTTCATAAGCAGCAGAGTAGCTACCTCGCTGTGATCTACTGAAAGTCATCCCTCGAGCCAAACTTTTGTCGGCCGATAGATCCCACAAGGGGGGTGGGCGCGTGCCCTGTCGCATTCCTCGCTCGGTTAGTTGCTCGCTCTCCCCAGACTGCTACCGCCACGGCCCCAATACGGGGACCTCTGGCCCTGACCTTGTCCTCTCACCCCACCCACGACCAGCCACACCTGGCCAAGCACCCTGCACTTAAACACAAAGCCGTTGTGTTTTTTGAGTGGAAAAAACGTGAGTAAGCGGGACAGAAGCAAATGCTGATAGCCACGTAAACTAAATTCCAGAATAGACTGGACGTAAGGAACCTCCTTCAAGTATTGCTGTATTCCGGTCGTGTTTAAACCCGCCCCCCCCCCCCAACTGTCGGCCGGTCCGCAAGAATATTGTCAATATTAAACCACAGCACAAAAAAGGTTGGTGACCCCTGGCATAGGACTACAAATGAAGGTCATGGGTTAAGGGTGAAAGGTGAAATGTTTAATGGGAACATGAATGGAAACTTCACTCAGAGAGTCGTGAAAGTGTGGAATAAACTGCTAGTGCAAATGGTGCATGCGATTTTGATTTCAATGTCCGGATATGTACATAGATATTAGGGTATGGAGGGCAAGTCAATGGGACTAGGCAGTTTAAGTGGTTCAGCATGGACTAGATGAACTGAAGAGCCTGTTTCTGTACTGTCCTTTTCAATGACTCCATGAAAATGGCCAGAATGGTTCAAGCTGACAGGAGGGTGACAGTAACTCAAATAACTATGTTTTACAACAGTGGTGTGCAAAGAGCATCTCTGACGACACAACACATTGAACCTTGAAGTGGGTGGTCTACAAGAGAGGAAGACCGTGAACATACTCCCAGTGTCTACTATATTAGGTAGAAAAAGTACTGAATAAAGTGACCACTGACTGTAGCTTTCCGTGTAGGAATTTGACATTCTAGCTTGGAAATCAATTTCTTGCTCTTTAGTATTTGCTGTTGTTACTGTGTATAAATCCTGGAACTCCCCCAGACAATAGCACTCCAAGGCTGATCACTAGAAAAACTAATTCATGAAAGCATCTTACTATGTTCTGCGGGCAAGTAGGGATGTACATCAAATTCTGGGCTTGTCATCACCATTCATAAAATAATTAACATATATATATATAAACATATTCCATTTCATCACACAGGAAAAAATAAATCATGGAAAAAAGCTGTTTCTTTCCTGTTGCTCTCAAAGAAAGCCACCTACCAAAATCTCATGAGCACTGTCAGAAGTCACAATCCCTTTTGAATGCATCCTGCTGGCAGATGTCAGTTCAAAGGGATTGGCAGCATCTTGCTTCAGTGATGTTAATAACCACTGTGTGAATTAAAACCCAAAGAAAAATAGCTACATTTGAATTATTTTTCTTTCACTACTTGATGTCATGGATAACACCACCATGACACTGAAATGATTCTTCATCTACAGACTCACTTTCCTCTACTCTTTACAACTTATGTTCTCAGTATTAATTTTAGTTGCACAGTTTGCCTTCTTTTACACAGTATGTCAGTATTTGTTTATGTATAGTAGTTTGGAGAATTCTATTGTATTCCTTCTTCTTCCTGTAAATGCATAAAAGGTACTGTATGGTAAAATACATGTAAACAGAAGAAATTCTGAAGATAGAGGAAATCCAGAGCAACACACTTAATACTGGAGGAACTCTGTAGTACAAGCAGTATCTATGGAGGGGAATAAACAGTGGACATTTCAGACCGAGACACTTTATCACTGAAAGATCTGATGCCTGACCTGGTTCATTACCTAGCACCACATCTAGTGTGGCCTCTCCTCTAGTCGGCCTGTCTACATATTGAGTCAGTAAACTTCTTGGACACACTTAACAAATTCCATCCCACTAAGGAAGTGCCCATCAATATTAAGGCAGTTGAAGTTCCCCATGACAAAAACCATGTACTTTTTGCACCTTTCCAAAATCTTCCTCCCAGTGTGTCCCTTAGTGTCTCTGTTGCTATTGTTGAGTGGGGGGTAGTGGAGCTGTCTATAGAATAATTCCAATAGCCTGATTGCTCTCTTCCTGTTTCTGACTTACAGCCACATTGATTCAATAGAAAATCCGTCCACAGTGTCCTCCCTCTCTGCAACTGTGCTACTATCACTGTTTAACAATGCTGCTCCCCCATTGCGGTTGACAATTTTGAAATATTTAACCCTGGAACATCCAGCAGCCATCCCTTCCTTTGTGACAGTCAAGTCTCCATAATGGCCATAGCATTGTATATCCTGGTACAGACCCATGATCTATGTTCGTCACCTTGATTCCTGATATTCCTTTCATTAAAATAGGCACACTTTTCATTAAAAGAGACACACTTCAACCCACCACAATGAATGCAATATTGCCTATCCTCCTCACAGACCCTCTAGGTGTTACATCTACCTGCACATCAAGTGCTCCATCCATTGATCTACTTCTCTGTTTCCCATCCTCCTGCAAAACTAACTTCACCCTTCCTGAGCAGAGTGACTCAACTTAACTCACCTTGTAAAATAATGTGAATGATATGCACAGTCTGTATTTCACTTCCTGTTTCGAAACATATTCTGAAATCTCTATGTGAGAGTAATTAATACACAGATATAAACTCTTACTTTATTGATATGTATGCATCCTTTATATTTATTTATATTGATATTTTATGCATGTTTGGAAACTACACCTGTGTGATTTCCTACAGGGTATCTAATGACCCTGTAATCTTTGTCTCAGAAGATAATATCAAAGAATTCTTCAAGAGGCATCAGGTCCCAACAGTGTACCTCGCCTGCTACTGACAACCTGATCTGATCTAACCAAATGGCTGCTCTATCCAAAAATATCTTCAACCTCTCACTGCTCCAGTCAGAAGTTTCCTCATGCCTCAAAAAGACATCAATTACACTTGTGCCCAAAAAGAGCAGAGTAAGCTATGTCAATGACTATCACCTGGTAGCACTCATATCTGATGAAGTGCTTTAAGAGGTTGGTCATGGCTAAAATTAACTCCTGCCTAAGCAAGGACCTGGACTACTATAACTTGCCTATCGCCACAGCAGGTCTACACAGGAAGCAATCTCACTGGCTCTCTACTCAGCCTTAGACCACCTGGACAACAGCAATACATACATCAGGCTGCTGTTTAACAATTACAGCTTTGTATTCAACTTCAGTACTAATCAGAAAGCTTCAAAACCTGGGCATCTGTACTTCACTCCTTGACTCCCTCATTAGGAGACTGCAGTGTGGATCAGTAATAACATCTCCTTGCTGACTTCAGGATGCACACTTAGACCACTGTTCCATTCTCTGTACACTCATGACTGGGTAGCTTAGCACAGCTCAAACACCATCTATACTCTCACTGATGACACCACTGTTGTCAGAGACAGCTTCTCAGATGACTATAGTGAAGAGTACAGGAGAGAGAGAGATCAGTTGGTTTTAATATTGTTGCAACAATAACCTCACACTCATTGACAGTAAGACCAAGAAATGGATTGATTGTCCTATGATTAGGCTGGGGTTAAATCGGGGGTTGCTAGGCAGCACTTCACTTTTCTTCTTTGAGACACTTTGTTTATTTATTTACTACTATCTATTATTTATATATATATTGTAATTTCTGGTATTTGTATATATTGCACTGGACTGCTTACAAATTTCATTGACATCATGTATGAGTGATAATAAATCTGATTCTGTTTTGATTGGAACCAGGTTGCTCGATGGCCATTAGTCGCTGCTGGGTAAGCCATTTTAAACTCAGCTCAGTTTAAGCCAAACAAAGGCTTTCAGATGTATCATACAGCAAAATGAATGCAAGTACTGAAACTCTGGTCATTCAAGTAATTCCCTTGATTGTGGTAGAGATGGATATGAGCAATCAATGTAGGGTTGAATCACTTGTAATAACTTTAGGATTCCTTTATTCATCTATACAATTGTGAATGGTCAAAGTTGTTGCCAGCTTTTTGAGCAACTTCAAAGATATACATTTCCTGCCATCAGTACTTGCAGTATTAATTACTTGCTGTAATTTTCTACCTGTAGTGATCAATATCCCAGATCTTCACTGTTTCCTGTTTGGCCCAGATGTTCAATAACATTTGAAGAGTATTTTATTACATCTCATCAATAAAATTGTATCTTTTGATATTAAGTACCAGTCTTAACTTTTGATATGAGTTCAATAAGTAGTAATATATCAACAAAACAACTTCATGGAGTTCTCTTTTTTTGGAGCTATTGTCAAAGTATACCACTGAATAGTACAACATAGTGTTATGATTCCAGCCCCCTCCTTTGTGAGAATCGCAAGAGCACCCATTGAAGGGGGGGGGGGGTCAGTAGACCCAGTCAGAGAGAGAGAGAGAGACGTGCCAAATTGCAGGTACCACCAGTGATACAGAATAAAGACAACAGCGACTATTGTCTCATGGAGACCACGTGAAAAGCCTTTGGGCAAGGTGGGCTGGTTGAGAGAGAGATTGCATCATCCCAACCTGATTGACACCTGCGACCCCGTGAGGAAGTATAAAGGAGAGTCTCAGGGGGACAGCCCCTCAGACACACGAAGAAGACACGAGAGTGTTCCCGCAGCAGCGGGAAGCCATTCTGAAGGAAGCCACGTGTGTTAGATTCCGGGATTGGGATCTGTGGCTGGAATCACAGGAAACCGCTTTTAACTAACATCGGGGAGAGGAAACCAACGCTCCCCCCGATTTCACGGAAGATTCATCAAGACTAGGCAAGTTCTTTCTCTTCTCCCCCAATCTCTCTCTCTCAGTCGCCCCACATGAAACCCAGCGATTTCCAACGGGCTGAGGCCGGCAGACTTGCAGAGTGACTTTTATATTTCCAATGGACAGTCTATTAACCCCTAGACAACAGCAGAGCTCATTTAATAATGATGATTATTAATATACCCGCGCTTTAGATTGAGTGTTGACAATGTGCCCTATCTGAATGTATGTATTAACCCTACTTTTGTGTCCCTTTACGAATAAAACGTTTGTAAATAGTGACAACAGACTTCAACGGACCTCTCTATCTTTGCTGGTAAGTTCTCCAGTTACGGGATACGTAACAATTGGGTTGCTCGTCCGTGATTTTACACCAAATTGGGAGGCCAGTGAATCGGGCTTGTAAATCAAAAACTTGAATCTGGTTACGCGGGTAGCCAGATGGGAAACCAGCAAAGATGGACGTGGGTGAATTTATGGAAAACGCTAGAGGCAGCCACCAAATCAGACTTGTTAAATTTGGCGAAGGGGTTGAACCTCACAGAAGTGAGGTCGTCCATGAAAAAGCGGGAGGTATGAAGGGCCATAACTCAGTATTACGTTGGGAAGAATGTGTTTGAAGATGAGGTATTGGAAGATATCCCTGACAAAGTACCATCAAGTGGGACGGTTCAGTTAGAGGTGGAGAAATTAAAGTTGGAACGTGAACTTAAGTTAAAAGAGCTGGAAGTGGCTGAGAGAGAGAGAGAGAGGGAAAGGCAAAGACAGCATGAAATTCACCTAAAGGAGCTAGAAGCAGAAGAGAAAGAGAAGGAACGGGCTGAGAAAGAGAAACAGAGGCAACATGGCTGGGAAATTGAGAAGATGAAGAACGAGCGAAGAGATCAAGGGTTAGACCAAGCAGAGCGGTTTAATGTTAGTAGGGAGTTGAGATTGGTGCCCTTGTATAAGGTCATTCTGGATTGTGAGCTGGTGTATGGATCAGTTGAAATAGGGGTGCCCTCAGAATTCCCGAGAGATGACGGGGACATCCTGCTGGGAAACGACTTAGCAGGGGGTAAGGTTTGGTCAGCCATGCTGCCGACCTGGCGACCGGCGAGTACGGTGGCCCCGTCCCTAGCGCCCAAGGACCATCTCGCCGGCGGGATCACTCGCAGCCTGTCGAGAGAGGGAGCTGTGAACGAGAGCAGTTTAAATCTGGCCAGTTTTGATTTGGCCGAGACGTCTTTGCCAACCTTGTGCCACGAGGGTTCCGAGGGTGGTAAGACGAAGAGTAGTAAAGTGAAAGGGGGTAAGGGAGAGGAGATAGATCTGCCTTTAGCGAAGAGAAAGGTCCTAAAGGTAGGAAATAAAGATGAGAAACAGATAAAGCTGTTAAAAGGTCCAGAGTTGGACATGGATGATCTGTCTGGTTTGGCAGAATTGTTTGAAGAACTTGAGAGTTCTAAAGGTGTTACCGATAACAAGAGGGGGGCAGTCCTAGATGGAAAGGATACCCTTGCCTCAAAGGAGTCTACTGAAAAGGCCGAGGAGGTTGTTTTAGCTCACAGGGTTGCACCTTCCCCGGGTGGGAGCCTCCCAGAGAGTAACTGGGAGGATCGGGGGAGGTTAGAATTTGAAAAAGGTACGGGTGTTGAAAGCCTGGAAGAGGCCAATGTCCCTTTTGCAAGTGTCCGAGATGGGGATGCCCGAGGGGCTGAACCTAATAACGGAGCTCAGAAGAAGTCTGAGGTATCTGACCCAGTGGAATGGGGCGGCCGTCCTTGTGGGTCAGATGGACTCGGTTCAGTGGGAAAAGGGTTAACCTTGGTAACCGGGGAAAGTGTGATCTCCCTGGCGTCTGTACTCGAAGGAGTGTTCAAAGTTAATGCAGAATTTAAGAATGGGGGGGTGAGGATTGTTGGCGAAGGAAATGAAAAGCCTGTAGTTTCCAAATCAAAGGAAGAAATCTTAAACCTGGCAGATCGCTCACAGAGTGAGCAGGGGGATAGCGGGGCCCCCCAACTCTATTGTTATGCCAGGACGGGGTGTGAAAAAGCTGCCTTTGACAGGCTACTTGAGTGAAGAGTTCGAATCAAACACCAATAGCCTGAAGGGGACTGATAAAAGGGCCAGCCACCTGGGTAAAATCAAAGAGTTGGGTGGAAATGGTCTAAGTCTGGGGCATGGTATTGCTAAAATAACCCCGATGAGCGGGGCGGGCGGGAGTTCACCATGCAAAACTACTCAAGTTCCCCAAGGGGGGGCTCGCCGGAAAAGAGGCGACGGTTAATGGGGATGCCATTGTTAGACAGCCAAGCAGGTTGAACAGGTTTGCGCCAAAGCCTGTGAATAATAAAGGCAGCCCTTTGGAGACCTGCTGGTTAAGTTAAACGACTGAAATGATTAGTATTCGTGTAAACTTTTGTAAATGCACCTAAGCTAAGGTCACACCTCCTTAGTTTTGTTGCTTAAAAAAAAATTAAATAGGTGGTTATTGAATTGAAGTCTGATGTACGGTTCGCAATGTTAAGATATGAAAGAAAGGGACACTGTAATCGTTAACTATTTAGATACTGACTTGAATGTATAACGGTAGTATTTTGTGAAAAGAAAAACTTGTGTATTGTGTTAGATCCAAAACTCCTGTAAGACAGTGGACCACTCCGTTTTAACCGCTGGTAAAACGTCTTTTAAGAGGGGAGGTGTAATGATTCCAGCCCCCTCCTTTGTGAGAATCGCAAGAGCGCCCGTAGAAGGGGGGGGGGGGTCAGTAGACTCAGTCGGAGAGAGATTTGCAGGTACCACCAGTGATACAGAATAAAGACAACAGCGACTATTGTCTCATGGAGACCACGTGAAAAGCCTTTGGGCAAGGTGGGCTGGTTGAGAGAGAGATTGCATCATCCCAACCTGATTGACACCTGCGACCCCGTGAGGAAGTATAAAGGAGAGTCTCAGGGGGACAGCCCCTCAGACACACGAAGAAGACACGAGAGTGTTCCCGCAGCAGCGGGAAGCCATTCTGAAGGAAGCCACGTGTGTTAGATTCCGGGATTGGGATCTGTGGCTGGAATCACAGGAAACCGCTTTTAACTAACATCGGGGAGAGGAAACCAACGCTCCCCCCGATTTCACGGAAGATTCATCAAGACTAGGCAAGTTCTTTCTCTTCTCCCCCAATCTCTCTCTCTCAGTCGCCCCACATGAAACCCAGCGATTTCCAACGGGCTGAGGCCGGCAGACTTGCAGAGTGACTTTTATATTTCCAATGGACAGTCTATTAACCCCTAGACAACAGCAGAGCTCATTTAATAATGATGATTATTAATATACCCGCGCTTTAGATTGAGTGTTGACAATGTGCCCTATCTGAATGTATGTATTAACCCTACTTTTGTGTCCCTTTACGAATAAAACGTTTGTAAATAGTGACAACAGACTTCAACGGACCTCTCTATCTTTGCTGGTAAGTTCTCCAGTTACGGGATACGTAACAATAGTAAAAGGGAAGTTATAGAAAATAGTCTTGCTTAAGTACCTCTGTATGTATGGCAGCATAGTGACAAGTGTAACACTTGAGAGTGCCAGCTGTAAGATTGGGGTTCAATGCCTGCAGTTCGTACGTTCTCCTTATGACCTGGTAGGTTGCTTCTGGGTACTCTGGATTCCTTCCACATTCCAAATGAGTAAGAGTTAGTATGTTGTGGCATACTTTGTTGAGGCTAGAAGCATGATGACACTTATGGGCTACCCACAGCACATACTCGGACTGTGCTGGTCATTGGCACAATCGATGCATTTCACTGTATGTTTTAATGATTCAGAATCAGTATCAGGTTTAATATCACTGGCTTATGTCATGAAATGTTGTTTTGTGGCAGCAATACATTGCAATACATAATAAACAAACATAAATTACTTTGAGAAATGTATATATAATTAAACAAGAAGTAGTGCAAAAAGCAAGGTAAGAAAGAAAACTATGTAGTGTACACGGGTTCATAGTTCATTCAAAAATCTGATGGCGGAGGAGAAGAATTTGTTCCTGAAACATTGCATGTGTGTCTTCAGGCTCCTGTACCTTTTCCTTCATGGCAGAAATGAGAAGAGGGCATGCCCTGGGTGATGGGGGTCCTTAATGATGGACGCTGCCTTTTAGAGGCACTGCTTTTGAAGATGTCCTTCATGCTGTGGAGGTTTGCATCTTTCTGCAGCTTTTTCAATGTTTTGATGTACATGCAAAAAGTAAAGCTAATCTTTTTTTCTGCTGAGCTTTGACTTCATCCTGATTCATGCCTTCCCTGTATCAGGTATAGTAAAATTCCCTTTAAGTTACATTACTTCTGGGCATTTAAATATGTGCAGAATTTTAGTGGATAATTTACTCAAATACTACACAAAGAGTGGGCAAATTCAGATTCAGATAACCAAAAAAAGTTAGTAATCATGACCATGAAATTATCAGATTGTTGTAAGTAGCTAGCTGGTCCATTTACATTCTTCAGAGGTGCAATTGACATCAATGGAGCTGGGGTTGAGGGGGTGAACAGCTTTAAGTTCCTCTGCATCCACATCATCAAGGATCTCATGTGGGTCTGTACACACTAGCTGTGAGGTGAAATAGGCACAACAGCGCCTCTTTCACATCAGATAGTTGAGGAAACTTGGGCCCCCAAATCCTATGAACTTTCTACAGGGGCACAATTGAGAGCATCCTAACTGGCTGCTTCACCGCTTGGTATGGGAACTGGACTTCCCTCAATTGCAGGACTCTGCAGAGAGTGTTGCAGACAGTCCAGTGCATCTGTAGTTGTGAACTTCCCATGATTCTGGACATTCACAGGTGTGAAAAAAAGGGGCCTGTGTCACAAGGTGGGGACAAGGGTGCTGGGAGATGACCCACAAGCAGGACACAAACACGTCTTTCTTAGGTACAGTAAAATAGCGTTTATTACTCGCTACACAGAAGATCAGGAAATCAAGGAGGACAAGGAGGAACACGAACCTCGGACGAGGGAACAAAAGACTAGGATCGCCACGGACCTGGGACTTGGAAACAGGGAACTAGGATCGCCACGGACCTGGGACTTGGAAACAGGGAACTGGGACCGCCACGGCCCTTGGACTTGGAGACTGGGACCTTGATTCACCGCTGCCAGACACTTGGATACGAGGGATCGCTGCAGCCAGAAACGTGGACACCAAAACACAGGACAAGGAATCTTGAACCAGGACTCCTCCTTCAGATCAGGCACCGAGCCGGGACTCTTCTTCGGGGGGTAGACATGGACAAGGAGCATGAACATCGAGTCAGGACTCTGCCTTCCACTCAGGCACCGAGCCGGGACTCTTCGAGGGGTAAACATGGACAAGGGGCATAAACATCGAGTCAGGACTCTGCCTTCAACTCACCCCTGGTAGATTGACCTTGCCCGGACCCACTCTGGCGACAGAAGGTGAATTGCTGGTACTCCGATGCGGGCTGGATCACTCTGGCTTGTTGTAGCGGCAGCAACTTGCGAAGGCTTAACATTCTTGCCCTGAACAGCTAAAGCCAGGGGCTTATAAGCTGCCGGTTTGGGTCGAGGGTAGATTACCTTGATTGCCAAGCTCAAGGGATGCGTGAAACGGAATTAGAAGGGAACAAGGCGTCAATGGTCCGGATTGCAATTTAAAGGGGAACCAATCCGGACCCAAGTCACCCCAACCACGATGTATTCCAGCTGCTACCATCTGGGAAACGGCATAAAAGCTGGGACGAACATGCTCTGGGACAGCTTCTTCCACCAGGCCATCAGACAGATTTAACTCGCACTGTTTTGAGTGTATTTCTATGTTACATTGACTGTTCTATTTATTACAAATTATTATAAATTACTATGATTGCACATTGCACATTTAGACAGAGACATAACAGATTTTTACTCCTCACGTATGCAAAGGATGTAAGAAATAAAGTCTTCCAATGAGAAGGAAGGATTCAAAGAGGGGGAAGGGGCCACAGTGGTTGACAAAGGAAGTCAGAGATTGTATAGCATTAAAGAAAAATAAGTATGACAGGGCTAAGATGAGTGAGAATACAGATGATTGGGAAAGTTTTAAGGAACAGCAGATCTTAACTAAAAAAGCAATACGGAAAGAAAAAATCAGGTATGAGCTCAGTCTAGCCAGGAATATAAAAGGGGATAGCAAAAGCTTTTTTAGCTATGTGAAGAGAAAGAAGATAGTTAAGAACAATGTTGGCCCCTTGAAGAATGAATTGGGGGAAATTGTTATGGGAAACAGGGAAATGGCAACAGAATTTAATGCATACTTTAGATCTGTCTTCACCAGGGAGGACACAAGCGATCTCCCAGATGTATGGATGGGCCAGGGTCATAAGATATCAGAGGAATTGAGACAGATTGACATTAGGAAAGAAACTGTGATGAGTAGACTGGTAGGACTGAAGGCTAATAAATCCCCGGGTCCAGATGATCTGCATCCGAGGGTTCTAAAAGAGGTGGCTCAGGAAATTGCGGATGCATTGGTAATAATTTTCCAATGTTCCTTAGATTCAGGATCAGTTCCTGAAGATTGGAGAGTGGCTAATGTTATCCCACTTTTCAAGAAGGGAGGGAAGGAGAAAACAGAGAACTATCGTTAGTTAGCCTAACGTCAGTCGTGGGGTAGATGCTTGAGTCCATTATTAAGGACGAAATAGTGGCACATCTTGATGGCAGAAATAGGATTAGGCCGAGCCAGCATGGATTTACCAAGGGCAAATCATGCTTGACTAATCTGTTGGAGTTTTTTGAGGGTGTAACAAGGATGTTAGATGAGGGTAAACCAGTGGATGTTGTGTACCTAGATTTTCAGAAGGCATTCGATAAGGTGCCACATAGGAGATTGGTGAGTAAAATCAGAGCTCATGGCATTGGGGGCAGGGTTTCAACATGGATAGAAAACTGGTTGGCAGATAGAAAGCAAAGGGTAGCAGTGAATGGATGTTTCTCGGACTGGCTGGAGGTGACTAGTGGGGTACCACAGGGCTCTGTATTGGGACCACAGCTCTTTACGATTTATGTCAACGATTTAGATGAGGGCATTGAAAACTATATCAGCAAGTTTGCTGATGATACTAAACTGGGTGGCAGTGTGACATGCGAAGAGGACGTTAGGAGAATACAGGAAGACTTGGATAGGCTGGGTGAGTGGGCAGATACTTGGCAGATGTCATTCAATGTGAATAAATGTGAAGTTATCCACTTTGGAAGCAGGAACAAGAGGGCAGAGTATTGTCTGAATGGTGTAGAGTTAGGTAAGGGAGAAATGCAAAGAGACCTAGGAGTCCTAGTTCACCAGTCAATGAAGGTGAATGAGCAAGTGCAACAGGCAGTGAAGAGGGCAAATGGAATGTTGGCCTTTGTTACAAGGGGAATTGAGTACAAGAGCAAGGATGTCCTTTTGCATTTGTACAGGGCCCTGGTGAGACCACACCTGGAATATTGTGTACAGTTTTGGTCTCCAGGTTTAAGGAAGGACATTCTGGCAATTGAGGAAGTGCAGCATAGATTCACTAGGTTGATTCCTGGGATGGCAGGGCTGTCTTATGCAGAGAGATTGGAGAGATTGGGCTTGTACACGCTGGAATTGAGGAGATTGAGAGGGGATCTGATTGAAACGTTTAAGATAATTAAAGGATTTGATAGGATTGAGGCAGGAAATATGTTCCAGATGTTGGGAGAGTCCAGTACCAGAGGGCATGGATTGAGAATAAGAGGTCAGTTATTTAAAACAGAGTTGAGGAAGAGCTTCTTCTCCCAGAGAGTTGTGGAGGTGTGGAATGCACTGCCTCGGAAGACGGTGGAGGCCAATTCTCTGGATGCTTTCAAGAAGGAGCTAGATAGATATCTGATGGATAGGGGAATCAAGGGATATAGGGACAAGGCAGGGACTGGGTACTGATAGTGAATGATCAGCCATGATCTCAGAATGGCGGTGCAGACCTGAGGGGCCGAATGGTCTACTTCTGCACCTATTGTCTATTGTCTATTGTCTATAATTCAATTCTTTTGCACTCAATGGCCACTTTATTAGGTACATCTACTTGTTAATGCAAATATCTAATCAGCCAATCATAGAGCAGCAACTCAATTTATAAAAGCATGTAGACATGGTCAAGAGGTTCAGTTGTTGTTCAAAACAAACATCAGAATGAGGAAGTGTGATCTAAGTGATCTTGACCAAGGAATAATTGTTGGTTTCCAGGCGGGGTAGTTTGAATATTTCAGAAATTGCTGATCTCCTGAGATTTTCACAACAGTCTTTAGAGTTTACAAAGGATGGTGCAAAAAAACAAAAAGTGGCATTTCTGTGCGCAAAACTGCTTGTTAACAACAGAGTTCAGAGGAGAATGACCAGATTAACCAGATAGCCATATAACAATTACAGCACGGAAACAGGCCATCTCGGCCCTTCTAGTCCATGCCGAATACTTACTCTCCTCTAGTCCCACCGACCTGCACTCAGCCCATAACCCTCCACTCCTTTCCTGTTCATATACCTATCCAATTTTTTAAAAAATGACAATATCGAACCTGCCTCTAGCATTTCTACTGGAAGCTCGTTCCACACAGCTATCACTCTCTGAGTAAAGAAATTCCCTCTTGTGTTACCCCTTGTGGTGCAGGACTCAAACCGCCATTGGGAGCCACGCGCAGACTCGTGGTAGCACATTTGGAACTACCCGCTCGGGGCGGACCGACCAGGGACAGTCTGACGCCACATCCGCCCCACGGGTCACAGGGGCCCATGGGAGGGGAGATTTAAGCACACAATTTTGAATCAGTAAAAGCATTCTGAGTTCAGCACTCTCTTCCTCCATGTGTTTCTTTAGTAGTGCATTGCGCACGACTACATTGGTGGCCCCGATGTTCCAGATGGTATCTGGAACCGACGACTCAGCGACCAGCCATGAGTTTGAGCAACTCACACAGAGCGGTCTCTCTGAAGCTTCCGACTTTCTGGGCCACTCAGCCCCATGTTTGGTTCGAGCAGGCTGAGGCCCAGTTCAATATCAGAGACATTACAGCCAACGTCACGCGATACTACTACGCGGTCAGCACACTCGACCAGGAGATGGCAGGTCAGAACATTGACTTCCTACGCCAGCCACCAACGGAGGACAGGTACACTAAGCTTAAGGCGCTCCTGATCCGTACCTTCGGACTGTCCTGCCACGAACGGGTTGCGCGGCTCCTACACATGGACGGCCTGGGCGACCGCACGCCATCCGAGCTCATGAACGATATGCTGGTGCTCATGGATGGCCATAAGCCGTGCCTTCTATTCGAACAGTTGTTCCTCGAGCAAATTCCAGAGGACATCCGCCTCCTCCTCGCGAGTGAGGATTTCAGTGACCCATGCAGGGTTGCAGCTAAAGTGGACGTCCTTTGGCAGAGTAAACAATGTGGAGCAGCCTCCATTGGCCTTGCCACAATCATGTGCCCCAAAGCTCAGGCCCCACAACCAAAGCCGTCGAGACCCATGCGGGAAAAAGACGGAAGTTTGGAACAATGGTGTTTCAATCAACAAAGATGGGGCTCAGGCATGCGCTGCTGCCGTCCACCATGTGCTTTTCCTGGAAACGCCAGGGCCAACCATCACTAATGGCTATGACGGCTGGCCACCAAGACAGCCTCTTGTACCTCTGGGACTGACACTTCAGGTGGCGCTTCCTGGTAGTCACCAGGGCCGAAGTCAGCGTACTCCCCTCCTCGAACATGGACACTCGTAACGTGGTCCCAGGCCCTGAACTCACCACTGCAAATGGCACCAGTATTCAGATGTATGGCCCGCGAACTATCTCGTTGCATTTCGGGTCCAGCCGTTTCACTTGGACTTTGACGTTGGCAGCGGTGTCATAGCCACTACTGGGGGCAGATTTCCTACGAGCCAACTGCCTCCTGGTCGATGTAAAAGGCCGGCGTTTGGTCCACACAGAGACGTTCCAGACTTTCCAGCTCGGAGAAGCCAAGCTACCGGCCCTCCACCTGGATTCCGTGACCCTCTCGGGTAACAAATTCGCCAGGGTGTTGGCGGAATTCCCCTCCACAGTCACCCCACAGTTCTCCACGGCCGACCCCAAGCACGGCGTGCAGCACCACATCCTCACGCAAGGACTGCCGCTGCATGCCAGAGCTCACAGGCTCCCACCCGACAAGCTCCACCTCACCAAGGAGGAGTTCCATAAGATGGAAGAGATGGGAGTCATATGCCGCTCAGACAGCTCGTGGGCATCACCGCTGCACATGGTACCCAGGTCCGCAGGACGATGGAGGCCCTGCGGAGACTACAGAAGGCTCAATGACACCACAACCTCCAGTAGATACTCAGTACCCCACATCCAGGACTTCACAGCGACCACCTTCTCGAAAATCAACCTGGTCAGGGGATAACATCAGATCCCAGTGCACCCCGACGACGTGCCCAAAACAGCCCTCATCACACCGTTCGGCTTGTTCAAATTCCTGAGGATGCCTTTTGGTCTCAAGAATGCAGCCCAAACTTTCCAAAGGCTCATGGACTTGGTTGGATGCAGTCTGGATTTCGTTTTCATTTACTTGGACGATATCCTGATGGCCAGCAGTTCACACCAAGAGCACGTGGCACATTTGTGCCAGCTCTACCAATGCCTGAGCGACCAAGGACTGGCAATCAATCCAGTGAAGTGCCAGTTCGGGCTGACGGAGATCGACTTCTTGGGCCACAGAGTCAACTGACATGGCGCAGTTCCCCTACCGGACAAGGTCCAGGCCATCCACCAGTCCCCAAGCCCTGCACCGTCAATGGCATACAGGAGTTCGTAGGGATGGTCAACATTTATCATTGGTTTATACCGGTGGCAGCCTGCATCATGAGACCCTTGTTGCACCTGATGGCCGGCAAGGGCAAAGCAGTGGCATGGGACAGGGTCCACGGAGGCATTTCAGCAGGCCAAGGAGGCGCTGGCGAAGGCGGCCCTCCTAGAGCACCCGAGAGTCGATGTACCCACGGCACTCACAGTCGATGCTTCTGACACGGCAGTCGGTGGAATCCTGGAGCAGCTCGTCGAGGACCAGTGGCGACCACTCGCTTTCTTCAGCCGGCACCTACGGCCACCAGAGGTGAAGTACAGCGCCTTCGACAGAGAGTTGCTGGCGCTCTACCTGGCTGTCTGGCATTTTCGGTACTTCCTCGAGGGAAGGGAGTTCACCATGTATACGGACCACAAGCCCCTCACCTTCACACTGGCCAAGGTATCGGACCCATGGTCAGCTCGGCAGCAGAGGCACCTGTCCTTTATTTCAGAATTCACCGCGGACATCCGCCACATCGCAGGGAAGAAGAACGTCATCACCGACACACTGTCTCGCCCTTCCCTCCACTCGTCCTCAGGAACAGACTATGCAGCACTGGCAGAAGCACAACGGTTGGACCTCGAGATCCCGGCTTACCATACTGCCGTTTCGGGGCTCCGTTTGGAGGGCGTCTCCATCAGCCCGGCAGCGGATCGACTCCTGTGTGACGTGTCTACCGGCAAACCCCGACCCGTGGTACCAGTGGCATGGAGGCACCGGGTGTTCGACACCCTGCACGACCTGGCCCACCCGTCCATCCAGGCGTCCATCAAGCTGGTAGCAGACAGATTCGTCTTGTACAGTTTGCACAAACAGGTCGGACACTGGGCCAGGACCTGCGTACACTGCCAGACCGCTAAAGTCCTGCGACACATGAATGCTCCCCTCCAGTAGTTTCAGCCGATGCAAAGGAGGTTCCAACACAACCACGCGGACATCGTCGGCCCCCAGCCAGTTTCCCGGGGCGCCAGGTATATCTTTACCATGGTAGACAGGTTCACCAGATGGCCGGAAGCCATACCACTCGCAGACATGTCCCCTGAGTCCTGCGCCAGGACGCTTATTGCAATCTGGATCGCCATGTTCAGCCTCCCAACGAACATCACCTCCGACAGAAGGGCATAGTTCACATCCAGTTTGTGGACAGCACTGGCGCAGCTCCTGGGCACCCAGCTGCATCACACCACAGCGTACCATCCCCAGTCCAACAGTTTGGTAGAGCGATTCCACCAGTATCTCAAGTCAGCCCTGATGGCATGTCTTAGGTCCCAACTGGATAGATGAGCTTCCTTGGGTCCTACTGGGACCCAAGTAGGACCTGGACACCTCCTCGGTGGAATTGGTCTACGGTACCCCCCTGACAGTCCCTGGCGAGTTCGTACCAGAGGCCCAAGGTTTGGAAGAAACTCCAGCAGCGGTGCTAACAAGGCTGTGGGACAAGGTAGGGATCCTGGCGCCAGTCCCGACCACCAGGCATGGTCCCACGCCATCCTTCACCCTAAAGACCTCCGAGACTGAGTATGTTTTTATTTGCAGGGGCATCCACAGGTGACCTCTACAGCGACCGTACAAGGGACATAGAAACATAGAAGCATAGAAAATAGGTGCAGGAGTAGGCCATTCGGCCCTTCAAGCCTGCATCGCCATTCAGTATGATCTTGGCTGATCATCCAACTCAGAACCCTGTACCTGCTTTCTCTCCATACCTCTTGATCCCTTTAGCTACAAGGGCTACATCTAACTTCCTGTTAAATATAGCCAATGAACCGGCCTCAACTGTTTACTGTGGCAGAGAATTTCACAGATTCATCACTCTCTGTGTGAAGAAGTTTTTCCTCATCTCGGTCCTAAAAGGCTTCCCCTTTATCCTTAACCTGTGATCCCTCGTTCTGGACTTCCCCAACATCGGAAACAATCTTCCTGCATCTAGCCTGTTCAATCCCTTTAGAATTTTATATGTTTCAATAAGATCCCCCCCCCCCCAATCTTCTAAATTCCAGTGAGTATAAGCCTAGTCGATCCAGTCTTTCTTCATATGAAAGTCCTGTCATCCCAGGAATCAATCTGGTGAACCTTCTCTGTACTCCCTCTATGGCAAGAATGTCTTTCCTCAGATTAGGAGACCAAAACTGCACACAATATTCTAGGTGCGGTCTCACCAAGGCCTTGTACAACTGCAGTAGAACCTCCCCTACTCTTAATGGAAAAAAGCCTATCTACGTCAACTCTATCTATCCCCTTCATAATTTTCAATTAGTTAGTTAATTAATTAGTTCAAGCTTCCAGGAAGGCAACAGTAGCACATTACAACAACAATGTGCAGAAGTGCATCTCTGAATGTTCAGCAGGTTAAACCTTGAAATGGATGGGCAGCAGAAGACCACAACAGGAGGTACCAAATAAAGTGGCCACTGAGGGTATAACTGCAGACCCTCAGCATTGTGATCAAACTTCTCTTTGTTGTTATTGTGTTTAAGGAACAAGTGAATATGGATAACGTATGCAAGCCTTATCAGCAACATCCACATTTCATGAATGAATCAGAAAAGATTTAGTTTTACATTCTTGATATGAGCCCTCAATGTATGAGGTAATCATTGTTTACCTTTATGAAAGTGGACTTGGCACAATTTCATGCCCAAATTAGTTCCCAGCCTGTGTCCGACATTAAAAACATAAATGAAATGCATGTAGCCAAATGCGAAGTTGTCCGTTTTGTTTGAAAAAAATAGAAACCATCTCCTTTTGTATAGAGGAAATCAAACACGCTGGTGACTCACTGCAAACTACTTCCTCAGATCTACTCATTACTTTTATTATCATTGCTTTGCTCTTACGTTAAATTTTCTGTCTCACTTCATTTTGCCCATAGCCTTTACTCTTTATCCTCCATTGTTATTGTATTACCTTATTCTAGCTCAATGCAGTGTGTAATGATTTGAATTCTATAAACAGTATGAAAGACAAGCTTTTCCACTGTATCTTGGTACATGTGATAATAATAAGAAACCAAAACAAATAGATACAAGCAATTTCATGTGGGGACTGATACATTATTCTGAATATAAGGTGGAAGGAGTGCAAAAAGTAAAGGAGACTTGTTAAGATTATAAAAGACGTTGGTGGGATCAAACTTGGAACATGTTTTCTCCTTACTTGAGGAATGATAAACTGGACTTGGATCGTGGATAAAGTGGATTGACTCCTTAATCAGAGAGTGATCGGATGAAGAAGATTGGCCTACAGCCATTATAGTTTTTGGCCAAATGTTTCCAGATCACACTAGGATATACTGGATTCTAAGAGGGATTGACAAGATACAATTAAGATGCTATTTCTTCTTGGTTTAAAATTTATAGGCTCAACCTTGAATTAAAGGATCTGTTCTTCAGGAAGAAGATGACAAGTTTTATTTTACATGAAAGGATGGAAACCTTCAGAATTGTGGAGGGCTCTGGATGCACTAAACATATTCATGGCTGAAAGAGTTTGGAACCTCCTTTCTGCCCTCCTTCTGTCCCAAATCTCTTGACCAATCTTTCCACAAGCAGTGACCTTGACTAACTTTCAAGGTTCTAAACTCTGGAATTTTTTCTCTAAATTTCTCCACCTTTCCTACCGTTAATAATCTATCCTCTGTCATCTAGGGATAAATATTGTTTGCTAATGTTCCTATGAATCACCTAGGAGTGTTTCCTTCAATAAAATTCTTGTATTTATTTAAGTTGCTGTTTTTTGAGGTTGGGAAATATATCAAACATTGGAAGTAATTCAGCTTCACATAAGGATGAACAATGTAGCAGTTAAATACTCTTAACCTCAGGGTCAATATTCAATATACTCTGAAAGGGTCATGCATTAAAACTGTGGCTGTTTCTTTAAATATTAAACCTAATTTCAGCTTAATAAAGAAAACAAGCATGCATAAAGCAAAGACATAAGAATGTAAGAAATTTACTGAATTTTACATATTCAGTAAAATCCTGCAGATCCTTTGCATAAAAAGTCTATTCACAACCAACCCCCATGATTTGATTTTCTTATAGCAAATAAATCGCACTACTTCAATCTTGAAAACACTGGGGTTAATTGGCAGGTCTGGCCACTTCAATGAAGAGACAAACAATTGAAGCCTTTGTTTGCTAATTTTTCATCCAGTTTGGAACAACGTAATTTAATCTGCAGATATGGAAGAGTGGATAGAGCAACAAATACTTGTGATGAGGTGGAGACCAAGATTATCCACATGAGACAAAAGATGCTGCTGCTATCTCTGAGGGTGTGATGAATGCCTGCTAATCACCATTTATTTATCTGACGTGTAAACAGAGGGAAATTAATGAAAGCATTATAAAAAAAAACAAAGCTGGGAGAGTGAGATGCAGACACAGCAGTTGCTGTTCAATGGTTCCACGGTTCTATTTAATATCAGTATGTATAAAAGCACTTGTTAGTCTCCACAGATAACTGGCACCATCTTTAGCTCCACCAGATTAACGATAAATCCCTCTGCATAAAGAAGTTTTTCATCATCTCAGTTCAAAGTAGCTAATACCTTATTCTGACATGGTTTCTTTTTTAAATTATTATATAGAGATAATACAGTAATTGGCCTTCTGGATCAATGCACCCACTTGCCCAATTACACCCATGCGACCAATTAACCTACTAACATGTTCCTCTTTGGAAGGGGGGAGGAAACCAGAGCACCTGGAAAAAACACTCACATGGTCACAGGGAGAATGTATAAGCTCTTTACAGACAATCCTGGGAGCTGAACCCAAGTCGCTGGCACTGTTGTAGTATTGCACTAACCATTACTACTGTACCATCAGATAGTTTAGAAGAGACCTACTGTAATGTGTCCTCCAGAGGCAAAAGTTTTTGTGAAATCATAGATTTATACTGCACAATTATGGATGCATTTAGCACACATTGTACATACTGACTATGATGCCCATCTATGGTAGTCCCATTTCCTTACACCAAGTCCATATTCCTTTTCTGATTTCCTATCCAAATGCCCTTTAAATAGTGTCATTGGATCTGCCTTCCTATGATAGCTTGCCTCAGATAACCATGGCCCTCCATGTGGGAAAAGTTACTCAGATTTACTTCAAATTTTTCGCACCTCATCTTAAACCTATGCCCTCATGCACTCAGGGAAAAGACTCGGAGCACCTATCCTATCTATGCTTCTTGTAATTTTATTAACCTCAATAAGGTCACCCCTCAGCCTCCTACAAGTCACACTCTCTATTACTGCATATCCTTCCAGTAGTGTGGTGGCCTAAACTGTACTCCAAGTACAGTCTAAAAAAATAATTTATGCAGATGCCAACCCCAATTAAACCTCAGCCTATGAAGGCAAGTATACCAGATAGCATCTTCATTACCCCATCATCTGTGCTGTCACTTTCAGGTTCTCTCTACCCACCAATGCAGAACCCACCAAGGTCTCTACTACTTATTTCTTTGACCATGAGACAGAGGAGCATAATTAGGCTATTCAGCCAGTCAAATCTGCTCCACAATTCTATCATGGCTAATTTATCACTGTATCCTTCTCAACCGTATTCTCTTGCCTGCTCCACCTAACTTTGGCATCCATTGGTGGCAATAAATTCACAGAATCACCACCTTCTTGCTTTCAGAAATTCCTCCTGTTCTTTGTACTAAAGGTATGTCTCTCTATTCTGAGGCAATGCCCTCTGTTCCTAGATTCACCCAATTAGGAAAAATCCTCTCCAGATACATTCCATATAGGCCTAACAATATTCAAAGATTCCCCCTCATTCTGCTAAATTCTAGAGACTACAGGCCTAGGACCACTAAGTGCTCTTTATTCGTTAATCTTTCCATTCCTGGAATCATTCTTGTGAACCTGCTTTGGATGCTCCCCAATGCCAGCACATCTTTTCTTAGATAAGGGGCCTAAACCTACTCACAATGCTCCAAAACTGTCCAATGCCTTATAAAGCTTCAGCATTATACCCTTACTTTTATATTATAGACCTCTCGAAATGAATGCCAACATTTGCCTTTCTTATCAACATTCAAGTTAAACTTTGGGGAATTCTGCATGAGGGCTCCCAACTCCCTTTCCACTTCTGATTTCTAAATTTTCTTCACAGTTAGAAAATAGTCTATGCCTTTGAAGTGCATGACTATACACTTCCCTACAATATATTCCAACTGCTACTTCTTTGACCATTCTCTCAATCTATCTAGGTTCCCTGCTTCCTCAATACTACCTGACCCACCCCTATCTTCATATCATTCACCAACCTGGCCACAAAGCCATCAATTCCATCATCTAAATTATTAGCATATAGCTTGTAAAGAAGAGACCCCAACACCAACCCCTGCAGAACATCAGTAGTCACCTCCAGCCAACCAGAAAAGGTCCCCTTCTTCTCTTGCTCCCAATCTTTGGCTACTGATCAAATGCCAAATGTTGTTTGGATTTAAATGTGTATTATTGAAAATAAATCCACTATTTTGTTAGCTGGAATTTCTTTCTCCTTGGTAGGGATGGGGTTAACCACTGCTCAGGTAGTGGGTATTGGCAGTTAAACCTGATGTGAAGAATAAACTGGGAACTGAACCAGTCTTTTAAGAAATGTTTCAAAAACCATCTTGGATGGGTTTACAAGATGATGGTATTGGATTTGCTGTCCGTGAAGTTCTAAATTCAAAAAAAGACTTTAAGCCCTATCCGATGTAAATTGCCATGAGTACCCTCATTAAAGGGATACTGTAATGAGTAGCTCAGAGAGGTCAGTGAGTGTGCATTCAGAAGCAGCACTTGGCAGGACTTTTGGCATTTGAAAAGCGGCCACTCAGAGATCAGAAACAACAGACGAGGTGCCTCAATGGGGCATTAAAAAGCAGGGCTTCACAGGAGTTTCAGTGTTTAATCAGAGATCAGTCGTGAGAGAAAAGGTGACTCACACACGTTTGCGAATGTGCATATCTTGTAGCCTGGAGGAAAATACACATGCCGGACAACACATACTTTTTCGGCTCTTTGATTCTTTTATCTGTTTTAGATGTTTTAATGCAGAAAGAGGGTATCTGATGCACCATCAATAACTCTCGGAGATGTGAGGCGAGAGATAGGCTAATATTAGCTGGAAGAGAGAGCATTATCAGCAGCAAGAGACCATCACACAACATCCTGGAGACTGAGGGAGGAGCAGTGTCTCCAATTGCCTTTATACAGGGGTCTGTGGGAGGAGCCACAGAAGCAGTCAGCCGGCGGGGGGGGGGGGGGGGGGCGTGTCCAGACAGGTATATGTAGTTCACCACAGTATCAAAATAAAAATGATTAAATGAGCTTTAAAACAAACCAAGTTCTCACTGTTACAATCTCAGTTTAATAGTTTAATTTCAGACCACACCCTTGTTACGTATGCAGAATGAAAATAATGAAAACAAAATTTCCAAAACCAATACGGTAGTAGCAATTCAAAAAAATTACAAACATTGGAATCCCACCAACCCTGTGCCTTATACAGAACATCAAAAAAATAAATAAATACATCTCATCTTAACTAAGAGATCACTTTGGCAGACACAAGTTTAACTTCCAAAACATAGACTAGACCTTGAACCGAGTTCTCGCTCATGCTACATGAACAGAGATTAACACATACAGTACACATTTATGGGGGGGGGGGGAACCAGAGTGTTACAGCAGATAGTGAGTTGGAGAAAGATAAAGGTCATGCGAGAGCTGCAAGTATAGTGCATGGTGTAAAGCCAGATCTAGCATATAAAGAAGCTTTGAGGAAAGAGAAACAGAATAAAGGGTGTAAAGGTAGTAAGGTAGAAGGGCTAAAGTGTCTGTACTTCAATGTAAGAAGCATCAGGAACAAAGGTGATGAACTGAGAACTTGGATACATACTTGGAATTATGATGTAGTGGCCATTACAGAGACTTGGCTGGCACCAGGACAGGAATGGATTCTCAATATTCCTGGATTTCAGTGCTTTAAAAGGGATGGTGGGGGAAGGGGAGGAGGGGTGGCTTTACTGGTCAGGGATAGTATTACAACTACAGAAAGGGTGGGTAATGTAGCAGGATCCTCTTTTGAGTCAGTATCGATAGAAGTCAGGAACAGGAAGGGAGCAGTTAATCTGTTGGGAGTATTCTATAGGCCCCCTGGTAGCAGCAGAGATACCAAGGAGCAGATTGAGAGGCAGGTTTTGGAAAGGTGCAAAAATAACAGGGTTTTTTTCATGGGTGACTTTAACTTCCCTAATATTGATTGGCACCTGATTAATTCCAATGGTTTAGATGAGGCAGAGTTTGTCAAGTGCGTCCAGGATGGATTCCTGTCACAGTATGTTGACAGGCCGACTAAGGGGAATGTCATACTTTTTTTTTTGGCTGTTATACAGATCTTTATAGCAATATTAATTTTTTGGAGCAAAATGCGTGACCATAATACAAAGGAGCATTACTAGACTACTCAGCCCACAGACTCTGCTCCACCATTCCAACATGGCTGATTTATTTTCCCTCTCAATCCCATTCTGCTGCCTTCTCTCCATCACCTTTTTTTAAATAAATTTTTTTATTGAATTTTCAAATAGGTTACAGAAAGAAAAATAAATTTCAAACCTTCCCCCCTCCCCTTAACCCCTCCCCCCTAACATATCCCTATAGAAAAAAAAAGAGAAGAAAATAGAAAGAAAAAAGAAAGAAAGAATGCCTGGATATCAGAAGATCCCTACATGCTCCATGGAGTTCATAATAGCTTTAATATGTATATTTATTTCTTTCCCCAGATAACCAATAATTTTATCTTCAGAGCACCTATATATTTAATCCTATCTTTTGTAAACAAGGGTGCCAAATTTTCAGAAATATTTCATATTTATCTCTTAAACTGTAAGTAATTTTTTCAAGTGGAATGCAGTTAAAAATTTCATTCTTCCAATGATCTATACTTAAGCATGTATCCAATTTCCAAGTAACTTCAATAGCCTTTTTGGCTACTGCCAATGCAATTTTTATGAATTCTTTCTGATATTTATTCAATTTGGATTTCGATTTTATCCCTTCAATATCGCCTAATAAAAATAATGTAAGATTATATGGAAGTTGGATTCCAATAATTTGTTCCAATAAAACTCTTAAATTTGTCCAAAAAGGTTGAATTTTAAAACAAGACCAAGAAGAGTGTAAAAAAGTACTAATTTCTTGATTGCATCAGAAGCATTGGTCAGATAAATTTGGGTTCAATTTATTTATTTTTTGTGGTGTAATATATAATTGATGTAAAAAATTATATTGCACTAGTCTAGCCGGACATTTGTTGTATTTGTCATGCTGTCAAGACATAGTCTTGACCAATTTGTTTCTTCAATTTTAATATTCAAATCAGTTTCCCATTTTTGTATTGACTTATGAATTCCTTATTTAATTGCCTGCTTTTGAATCAAACTATACATACAAGAAATAATTTTTTTAATTTTTCCTTTTTGAATTAAAATTTCTATTTCATTAGGTTTCAGCAATAACATGGTTTGACCCAATTTATCTCTTAAATAAGCCCTTAATTGGAAATAACAAAAAAGAGTGTTGTTTGATATTTTATATTTATTCTTTAATTGATCAAATGACATTAATATACCTCCTTCAAAACAATCTCCTATATATCTAATCCCTTTTTGAAACCAATTGTATAAAAATTGGTTATCCATTGTAAAAGGAATAAGTTTATTTTGAATTAAAGGTCTCTATGCTAATAAAGATTTCTTTATCTCATCATCAACATTTATCTTATTCCATAAATCAATCAAATGTTTTAATATAGGAGATTCTTTCTTTTCCCATATCCATTTAGATTCCCACTTATATATAAAATCTTCTGGTATATTTTCTCCTATTTTATCTAGTTCTATTCTAATCCATGCCGGTTTATCTTCATCAAAAAAAGATGCAATAAATCTAAGTTGATTTGCTTTATAATGATTTTTAAAGTTTGGAAGTTGTAACCCTCCTAGGTCAAATTTCCATGTCAATTTTTCCAACAATATTCTTGACATCTTACCTTTGCAAAGGAACTTCCTCATACATTTATTTAACTCTTGAAAAAACTTCTGCGGTAATTGTATTGATAGTGTTTGGAATAAATATTGTAATCTAGGGAAAACATTCATTTTTACAGCATTTACTCTGCCTACTAATGTTATTGGTAACATCATCCATTTATCAAGATCTTCTTGAATTTTTTTCAATAATGGTAAATAATTTAATTTATATAAATTCTTTATATCATTATCAACTCTTATACCTAAATATTTTATACCATTTATCGGCCATCTAAATTGAGTTATTAATTGACATTGACTATAATCTCCTTTAGTAAGGGGTAGAATTTCACTTTTATCCCTATTTATTTTGTAGCCTGATACTTTCCCATATTCTTCCAATCTAGAAGATAATTTACGCAGCAAATACAATGGGTTTGTTAAATAAGGCAAAACATCATCAGCAAATAAATTAATCTTATATTCCCCCTGGTTAACTCTGAAACCCATAATATCTTGGTCTGTTCTAATTAATTCAGCTAATGGTTCTATTGCCAACACAAGTGAAGCAGGTGATAATGGACGATCTTGTCTAGTTGACCTTGTTAATTGAAATGATGTTGAAATTTGATCATTTGTCATTACTTTAGCTTTGGGATTAGTATTTAAGGTTTTAATCCATTTTATAAAACCCATACTTTTCCAATACCTTAAATAAAAAGTCCCATTCCAATCTATCAAATGCTTTTTCTGCATGTAAGGCAACTGCCACACTCATTTCCTTCCTCTTTTGTGCCGGATGAATTATACTAAGTAACCGAGTTACAGTATCTGCCGATTGTCTATTTTTGATAAATCCTGTTTGATCCATATGTATTAATTTTGGTAAGTATTTAGATAATCTATTAGATAACATTTTTGCTATTATTTTATAGTTGGTGTTCAACAAAGAAATAGGTCTATATGATGTTGGCTTTAAAAGATCTCTATCTTTTTTTGGCAATACTATTAAAATAGCTGTCGAAAAAGATTCTGGAAGTTTATGCGTTCTTTCCACTTGGTGTATTAACTCCATAAAAGGAGGAATTAATAAATCTTTAAACTTTTTGTAAAATTCAGGTGGAAAACCATCTTCTCCTGGGGATTTATTACTCTGAAGTGATCCTAGAGCTTCTTCGACCTCTTTTAATGTAAAAGGCATATCTAATCATTTGTGTTCTTCCGAATTCAGTTTTGGAAGAATTATTTGTGATAAAAACCTTTCTATCTCAACGTTATCATTTTGTGATTCTGATTGATACAATTCAGAATAGAAATTCTTAAAAATGTTATTAATTTCTAAAGGTTTATAAGTAATTTTATTTACACTTGTTCTAATTGCATTTATCATTTTGGAAGTCTGGTCTGTTTTTAACTGCCAAGCAAGAATTTTGTGTGATCTTTCACCTAGTTTGTAATATCTCTGTTTAGTTCTCATAATTGCTTTTCCTGTTCAGTATGTCTGAAGTGTATTATATTGTAACTTCTTGTTAACAAGTTGTCTTCTTTTTTCTTCTGTCATATATCTTTGAGATTCTTTTTCTAATTTTGTAATCTCTTTCTCCAATTGATCTGTTTCTACCATATATTCCTTCTTAATTTTAGAAGTATAACATTATCTGACCTCTCAAATATGCCTTCATTGGTTCCCATACTATAAATTTATCATCAACTGAATGTAAATTTGTTTTTAAAAAAACTGAATCTGCTTTTTCATGAAATCACAGAAATCTTGACGTTTTAATAATATTGAATTAAATCTCCATCTGTAAATCGATTCCTCTTTATCCATCATTATCATTGTTATTATCAGGGCGAATGATTTGACAATATTCTTGCTTTATATTTCATATTTTTCACTCTGTCTTGAATATTCATTGATAATAGAAAATAATCTATCCTTGACTATGTCTATTTGAATAAAATGAATAATCTCTTTCCTTTGGATTAATTCTTCTTCATATATCAACCAAATTTAAATCTTTCATCAATGATAAAGTTAATTTTGCTACTTTTGATTTTGTAACAACCTTTGTTGATCTATCTAAAACTGGGTCTAAACAAAAATTAAAATCTCCACCTATTAATATTTTGTCATATGCGTCAGCCAAATTCTAAAAGGCCTCTTGTATAAATTTTACATCATTTTCATTTGGTGCATAAATATTCATGAGTCCATAGTTCTGAAATAATTTGACAATGTATAATTGCATATCTCCCTGCAGAATCAATTAATACATTTTGTATTTTAATTGGTAAAGTTTTATTAACCAAAATTGTAAATCCCCATACCTTTGAGTTAAATGAAGCTGCGATAACATTTCCGACCCAAGCTCTCTTTAATTTCTGATGTTCTAACTCTGTTAAGTGTGTTTCTTGTAAAAAAGCTATATCTATTTTCATTTTCTTAATAAATGTTAAAATTCTTTTTCTTTTCACCGGTCCATTAAGCACATTAACATTAAAACTTTAAAAATTCAGTAAATTAGTCATTATTTTTAACAGGGTTACTCTAATCTGTAATAATACCTAATCTTTCAACTTTCGTAGTACCTTGGGGTATCTTTTAAAAATTCTTCATGTTGCTATGTGTCTCCCTCCCCGATTGTCCAGGCAAAGAAAGAAAGATAAAAGAAAAATAGATTATAAAGAAAAAAAAATAACATAATACCCCCCTACTAATGTTGTGAATGAAAATAAACACATTACCCCCCCTCCGTTGTGTGGGTCATGGCAATCGCTGTGATTACACACGTGAATCCCGTAGCAATCGATCTGAAGTTCCCCCAGCTCCCCTGTAACATAAAAACGTATATATGAGAAGAAAAAAATAATATCAGTACTCTCCATTAATATTTCTCAAATTATAACCTTTCTCCCCCTGTATCATATAATCAAGAATATATTTAAATATTCTTCTGTCCTTAAACATCCATCAGTTCCTTTCACTGTCCCTATCTTCATCTTTAATCCGTTTCACTTTTAAATCTTTGACTGTAATTAGCAAATATTTGGGAGTTCTTGTGCGAATTCTTCTGCATCCCGAAAATCTTCTTTTTCCATCATCCAAAAAAAATTATCAGGGTTGCCGGGTGGCGCAATATAAATTTTTAGCCTTTTTCCCATAAAACTTTTTTTGCTGGGCTAAATTCCTTCTTTCTCTTCAAAAGGTCATATCTTACATCAGGATAGAAAAGAACTGTTTTCCCCTCTATCATCAATGGCCCATTTCTCTTTCTGGCACGTTGGGCAGCCACCTTCAGGATTGTTTCTTTATCTTGATATCTTAAGCATTTTATCAAGATTGATCATGGGTTTTGATCAACTTGAGGTCTTGGACTTAAAGCTCTGTGAGCCCTTTCAATTTCAATTAATTGGGTTCCTTCTTCCATTTCCAAAATTTCCAGGATCCATTTTTGAAAAAAATTTATTGGATCCTCTCCCTCTATACCTTCTTTAAGTCCAACAGTCTTAATATTGTTCCGTCTGCTAAAATTTTCAAGCACATCCACTTTTTTCAACAACTGTTTTCTTTCTGATGGCCAGGCAGAAATAGTATCTTCCTTTTTATTCACTCTATCAATGGTTTCTCCCATTGTTTCTTCCAAGTTTTTAACTTTCTTGTCCATTTTGTCCTGTCTTTTCATCATTTTATCAAACAAAATCTTCATATTTTAATAACTTTTTTATTACTTCTTACGCTTTTAATTCATGCATTATTTGCACCAAAGTTTTTTTTATGTCTCCATTACTTCCAACCTCTTCCTGTTGCTCTTCTTTGTTTGCCTCTTCATCTTCATCTGACTTATCCAGAGAATCTGATTCCACCTCATCTTCACTTTCACTTTCAGTTCCGATCATAGCTGGGATTTGTAGTTTAGGTTGCTCGTGCTTGTGCATGCCCTTTCCTTCACGCATGCGCAATTCCTGTTGCTCTTTTTTTTTTGAAACGTTTGATGTTGCCGCAGTTTCCTGTTCTGTATTGCCAGAGGTAAAATGCAGTTGAGCCCGAGGCTCTTTCATGGCGACCGGCCTTGATTGTTTTCCAACTTGTGTTGTCTTCAAAGTAGTAGTTTTCTTCTGCTTCTGTTTAGGAGGCATATCTTAAGACAATCCTGAATAGTTTATAAGTAGTTTTTAAAAGGTATTTACTAACTTTTCTTCACTTAAACATTATTTTACTGTTTTTTTATGGGAGAGCAGGATTTCCACGTCTCGATCCTACATCATCATGTTGGGGGACGTCACGGGAATGCCATACTTGATCTAGTATTAGGTAATGAACTGGGTCAGGTCACAAATCTCTCAGTGGGTGAGCATCTGGGGGACAGTGACCACCACTCCTTGGTCTTTAACATTATCATGGAAAAGGATAGGATCAAAGATCATTTTAATTGGGGAAGGACAAATAATGAGGCAATAAGGCTAGAACTTGTGGGTGTGAATTGGGATGATGTTTTTGCAGGGAAATGTACTATGGACATGTGGGCGCTGTTTAGGGATCTCTTTCAAAATGTTAGGGATAAATTTGTCCCGGTGAGGAAGATAAAGAATGGTAGGGTGAAGGAACCATGGGTGACAAAAAAGGTGGAGAATCTAGTCAGATGGAAGCATACATGAGGCTTAGGAAGCAAGGATCAGATGAGTCTATTGAGGAATTTAGGGTAGCAAGAAAGGAGCTTAAGAAGGAGCTGAGGAGAGCAAGAAAGAGGCATGGCATAGTAGGGTAAAGGAAAAAGCTCCAAGGCTTTCTTCAATTATGTGAAGAACAATAGGTTGACAGGAGTGAAGGTAGGACCAATTAGAGATAAAGGTGGGAAGATGTGCCTGGAGGCTGTGGAAGTGAGTGAGGTCCTCAATGAATACTTCTCTTCGGTATTCACCAATGAGAGGGAACTTGATGACGGCGAGGACAATATGCGTGAGGTTGATGTTCTGAAGCATGTTGATATTAATGGAGAAGAGTTGTTAAAATACATTAGGATGGATAAGTCCCCAGGGCCTGACGGAATATTCCCCAGGCTGCTCCATGAGGTGAGGGAAGAGATTGCTGAGCCTCTGGTTAGGATCTTTATGCCCTCGTTGTCCACGGGAATGGTACCGGAGGATTGGAGGAAGGCGAATGTTGTTGCCTTGTTCAAAAAAGTTATTTGGGATAGTTCAGGTAATTATAGACCAGTGAGCTTTATGTCTGTGGTGGGAAAGCTGTTGGAAAAGATTCTTACAGATATGGGCATTTAGAGAATGATAGTCTGATCAGGGACAGTCAGCGTGACTTTGTGAAGGACAGATCATGTCTAACAAGCCTAATAGAGTCCTTTCAGGAGTTGACCAGGCATATAGATGAGGATAGTGCAGTGGATGTGATCTACATGGATTTTAGTAAGGCATTTGACAAGGTACCACATGGTAGGTTTATTCAGAAAGTCAGAAGGCATGGGATCCAGGGAGATTTGGCCAGGTGGATTCAGAATTGGCTTGCCTGCAGAAAGCAGAGGCTCATGGTGGGGAGAGTACATTTGGATTGGAGGATCTGTTCTGGGACCACTACTTTTTGTGATTTTTATTAATGACCTGGATGTGGGGGTGGAAGGGTGGGTTGGCTAGTTTGTAGATGACACAAAGGTTGGTGGTGTTGTGGATAGTGTTAAGGATTGTCGAAGATTGCAGAGAGACATTGATAGGATGCAGAAGTGGGCTGAGAAGTGGCAGATGGAGTTCAACCCAGAGAAGTGTGAGGTGGCACACTTTGGAAGGACAAACTCCAAGGCAAAGTACAAAGTAAATGGCAGGATACTTGGGAGTGTGGAGGAGTAGAGAGATCTGGAGGTACACGTCCATAGATCCTTAAAATTTGCCTCACAGGTAGATAGGATAGTTAAGAAAGCTTATGGTGTGTTAGCTTTCATAAGTCGAGGGATAGAGTTTAAGAATCGTGGGGTAATGACTCTATAAAACTCTGGTTAGGCCACACTTGGAGTATTATGTCCAGTTCTGGTTGCCTCACTATCAGAAGGATGTGGAAGCTTTGGAAAGGGTACAAAGGAGATTTACCAGGATGCTGCCTGGTTTAGAGAGTATGCATTATGATCAGAGATTAAGGGAGCTAGGGCTTTACTCTCTGGACAGAAGGAGGATGAGAGGAGACATGATAGAGGTGTACAAGATATTAAGAGGAATAGACAGAGTGGACAGCCAGCACCTCTTCCCCAGGGCACCACTGCTCAGTACAAGAGGACATGGATTTAAGGTAAGGAGAGGGAAGTCCAAGGGGGATATTTGACGAAGGTTGTTTACTCAGAGAGTGGTTGGTGCATGGAATGCAATGCCTGAGTCAGTGGTGGAGGCAGATACACTAGTGAAATTTAAGAGACTACTAGACAGGTATATGGAGGAATTTAAGGTGGAGGGTTATATGGGAGGCAGGGTTTAAGGGTTGGCAACAACATTGTGGGCCGAATGGCCTGTATTGTGCTCCTCTGTTCCATTTACATTTGGTCCTGACACAAAGAAAGACAAATACACATCTGCAATATATTGCCTTGTAGTTAAATCACTTGAAAGACTGACCCAGTTGACCAATAAGGAAATTTACACAACCATGCTATTCCAGAGCCAATATATTACTCATGAAAATCTAAAGCAGTCACATGTAAAACATGTCAAATTACCGATATTCTAGATTTACAAACAAGTTTAAATAAATTTACATGGATATTATCAAATCTTTTTCTCCTTTCCTCACCATCACTGTTTTCTCTTAAAGGCATGGGCAGCTATTTTAGCATAACCAAGGTGAATACATAAGTGCACTCTGACAAGAAAAAATTATCTTCAGCGGCTACCTGGTTACACATAAAAATGTCGTGCTTCATGGGAGTTTCAGCATTGGAACACTAGCGAATCAGAGATAGAGATTCATCAGCAAAAGCAATTGAAAATAAGGCAGGTGCAAGCAGTGTGGCCTTTGTTGGAGTGGACAGTGTTAGAGTGGGGATTTGGGGCTTTAGCTCTTCAAGGCTTCAGCAAGGAAAGGCGAGTGAGAGAAGGCAAAAAGCTGTAGGTTTATTTTTTTCAGTCTATATTGATTCCTTATTTATATTTGCACAGTTAAAGCAGTAGGCATGACAGGCAGGATAGTGGATTTCTACTCTTGAGGGATGTGGGTAAACAAGGAGACCTCCAGTATCCCTGCAAGAAGTGCATCCAGTTACAACTTCTAATGCTCCACGTTAAGGAGTTGGAGCTGGAACTGGATGAACTTGAGGGCTGATGGAAAGGGCATACAGAGCCTAAAAAATGTATTTATCCCCCTGCCTTGAAGTTTTCATATTTTATTTTTGTACAAAATTGATTCACAGTGGATTTAATTTGGCTGTTTTTGATACAGTTCAACAGAAAAAGACTTTCCGGTCAAAGTGAAAACAGACATCTACAAAGTGATCTAAATTAATAACAAATATAAATCACAAAATAAATGATTGCATAAGTATTCACCCCCTCTAATATGACACACCAATGACACACTGATGCAGCCAAGTGGTTTTAGAAGTTACATAATTAGTTAGAGATCTGTTTTTGGAGACCTATGTGCAGTCAAGGTGTTTTAATTGACTGCAGCAAAAATACACCTGTATCTGGAAGGTCCATCTGCTGGTGAGTCAGTCCTGGCAAAAACTACATCATGAAGACAAATGAACACTCCAATCTACTTTTCAAAAATGAAAAGGTTATTGAAAAGCACTAGTCAGGAGAAGAATACAAGAAAATTTCCAAGTCACTGAATATCCCTTGGAGTACAGTTAAACTGATAATCAAGAAATGGATAGAATATGGCACAGCTATAAATCTGACTAGAGAAGGCTGTCCTCAAAAACTGAGTGACCGTGTAAGAAGGGGACTAGTGAGGGAGGCCACTTAGAGACCGATTACAACCCTAGAGGAGTTACAAACTTCAGTGGCTGAGATGGGAGAGACTGTGCATACAACTGTTGCCCGGGTGCTTCTCCAGTCACAGCTTTAAAAAACTCAAATGAAATCTCAGCTAGATTTTGCCAGAAGGCATGTGGAAGACTCTGAAGTCAGCTAGAAGATGGTCCTATGGTCTGATGAAACCAAAATTGGGCTTTTTGGCCATCAGACTAAATGCTATGTTTGGCGTAAGCCAAATACTGCACATTATCAAAAACACACCATCCCTATCGTGAAGCACAGTGGTGGCTGTATCATGCTGTGTGGATGCTTCACTGCAGCAGGCCCTGGAAGGCTAGTGAAGGAAAGGGTAAAATGAATGCCCCAAAATACAGGGAAATCCTGGAGGAAAACCTAATGCAGACTGCAAGAAAATGGCGAATTGGGAGAAGATTTGTTTTCTAGCAAGACCATGACCCAAGCATAAAGCAAAAGCTACACAGGAATGACTAAAAAATCACAAAGTTAATGTCCTGGAGTTGCCAAGTCAGTCCAGACCTCAATCCAATTGAGAATTTGTGGCTGGACTTGATAAGAGCTGTTCCTCAAAATCACCATGCAATCTGATAGAACCTGAGCAGTTTTGTAAAGGATGGGGAGAAATTGCAGTGTCCAGATGTGCATAGCTGATAGAGACCTATCCACACAGATTCAAGGCTGTGATTGCTGCAAAAGGTGCATCTACTAAATACTGACTTGAGGGAATACTTATGTAATTAATTATTTTGTGTTTTATATTTGTAATTAATTCAGATCACTTTGTAGAGATCTGTTTTCACTTTGATACGAAAGAGTCTTTTCTGTTGATCAGTGTCAGAAAAGCCAAATTAAATCCACTCTGATTCAATGTTGTAAAACAATAAAACATGAAAACTTCCAGGGGTGGAGGAGCTGAATTCTTTTTATAGGCTCTGTACAGAGAGGTAGTTACACACAAGGTAGTTACACACTGGACACTGGGTGAGAGTCAGGAAGGTGAAAGGGGTTAAACACCAGTGGTGAGAACTCTGTGGCCATCCTCCTCAACAACTTTGGATACTATTTAGCAGGGGGTGGGTGGAGGGAATGACCTAGCAGAGGAAAGTCATAGTGGCCTGGTCTCTGGCACCGCATCTCGCTCAGTGGCTTAGAGAGGAAGGGGGAAGATGAGTCAAGCTTTTCAAGGATTTAGTTAGAAGAATAGAAAGGAGGTTCTGTGAATGAGAATTTGATTCCTGAACTGCATGTTGCCTCCCAACTGCTAGGATCCAGGACATCTCAAATTGAGTCCTCAGCATACTTAAGTGGGAGGATGATCAGCCAGTGGTCATGATCCATATAGGTACCAATGACATAGGTAGATGTTCTGCAAAGAGGGTTCAGGGAGTTACGTAACGAGTTAAAAGATAGGGTTGTCATCTCAAGGCTGCTACCTGTACCACTTGTTTAGCACATGGCTGAGGAGTTGGTGGAGGAGGGATGGCTTCATCATTTTGGATATTGGGCTCTCTTCCACAGAAGATGGGACATGTATGGAAGTAACAGTTTGCACCAAAAGTGAAGAGGGACTAATATCCGTAAGGGAATGTTTGCTATTACTGCACGAGGGTGGGGGTGGGGTGGGTTGTTAAACTAGATTTGTAGGAAGATGGGAACCAGAGTGGCTGAACAGATAGTTGAATAGTTATGGAGCCAGATTTTGTTCAGACATCAGACAAATTCATAAAGCTTTGAGCATGGTGGAACTATGGTTCTGAGTTGTGTATATTTCAATGCAAGTATTGAAGGAAAAGCAGATGAGCTCAGGGCATGGATCAAAATGTGGAATTATGATATTGTAGCCATCAGTGAGACTTGGTTGCAGGTGGGGCAGGATTGGCAGCTTAATATTCTGGAGTTCCATTGTTTTAGATGTGATAAAATGGGAGGGATTAAAGGAGGTGGGGTCACATTACTAGTGAGGGAAATTGTCAGAGCAGTGCTCAGTCAGGACAGACTAGTCGTCTAGTGAGGCATTATGTGTTGAACTGAGGAATAAAAAAGGTATGTCCATGTTAATGGGGTTGTATTATAGACCACCTAACAGTCAGTAGGATGTAGAGCAGCAAATTTGTAGAGAGATCACAGACTGTTGCAAGAAACATAAAATGTATAGTAAGTATTTTCAGCTTTCTGCATAATGACTGGGACGCCCATACTGTAAAAGGACTAGATAGTAGAGAGTTTGTCAAATGTGTTCAGGAAAGTTTCTTTAATCAGTACATAGAAGCCCCAATGAGAGAGTGTGCGATACTTGATCTGCTATTAGGGAATCAGACAGGGTAAGTGACTGAAGATTATCTAGGGGAACACTTTGCATCTAGTGATCACAATGCCATTAGTCTCAACAAAACTGTGGAAAAGGACAGATCTGCTCCTAGGAATGAGGTTCCAAATTGGATAGAGACTTATTTTGGTGGTATCAAAAAAGGATCTGACAAGTGTGGACTGGGACAGGCTGTTTTCTGGCAAAGGTGTACTTGGTAAGCGGGAAACTTTCAAAAGTGAAACTTTGAGAGGACAAAGGTTGTATATACGTATCAGAATAAAAGGCAAGGATAACGGGTTAAGGGAGCCTTAGTTTTTGAGAGATATTGAGGCCTTGGTTAAGAAAGAAAATTAAGTGCACAACAGGCAGGAGCAAATGAGGTATTTATGGCATATAAGACCATAAGATATAGGAGCAGAATTAGCCATTTGACCCATCGTATCTGCTCCACCATTTCATCTGGCTGATCCAATTTTCCTCTCAGCCCCAATCTCCTGTCTTCTTCCTGTATCTCACCATAACCTGACCAATCAAAGATCTATCAACCTCTGCCTTAAATATACATAAAGTCAACCACCACAGTTGCCTGTGGCAAAGAATTCCACAGATTCACTGTTCTCTGGCTCAAAAAATTCCTCCTCATCTCCGTTCTAAAAGGACATCCCTTTATTCGGAGGCTGTGTATTCTGGTCTTAGACTCTTCCAACAAAAGAAACATTCTCTCCACATCCACTCTATCAAGGTCTTTCACCATTCAATAGGTTTCCATGCGGTCACCCCTCATTCTTCTGAATTCTAGTGAATACAGGCCCAGAGCCATCAAACACTCTTCATATGGCAAACCATTCAATCCTGGAATCTTTTTTGTGAAGCCCCTTTGAACCCTCTCCAGTTTCAGAACATCCTTTCTAAGATAAGGGGCCCAAACCTGCTGACAATACTCTAAGTGAGGCCTCATCAGTGTTTTATAAAGTCTCAACATTACATCATTACTTTTATATTCTCGTCCTCTTGAAATGAACGCTAACATTGCAATTACCTTCCTCACCACAGACTAAACCTTTCGGGAATCTTGCACAAAGACTGCCAAGTCCCTTTGTGCCTCAGTTATTTTGTATTCTAATTCCATTTAGAAAATAGTCAGCCCTTTAATTTCTTCTACCAATGTGCAGGTCCATACACTTCCCAACACTGTGTTCCATCTGCCATTTCTTTGCCCATTCTCCTAAGCTGTCTAAGTCCTCCTGTAGCTTCTCTACTTCTTCAAAACTACCTGCCCCACCACCTGCCTTCATATCATCTGCAAACTTTGCAACAAAGCCATTAGTTCCATTATTCAAATCATTGACGTGTAACGTATAAAAAATCGTTCCCAATACAGATCCCTGTGGAACATCACTAGTCACCGGCAGCCAACCAGAAAAGAAGAGCTCCCTTTATTCCCACTCTTTGTCTCCTGCCAATCAGCCACTGCTTTATCCATCCTGAAATCTTTCCTGTAATACCATGGGCTCGTATCTTGTTATGCAGCATCATGTGTGGCATCTTGTCAAACCCCTTTGAAAATCCAATTACACATCATTAACCAATTCTCCTTTATCTATCATGCATGTTACTTTTTCAAAGAATTCCAATAGATATGTCAGGAAAGATTGTCCCTTTGCTGACTACAGCCAGTTTTATCATGTGTCTCCGAGTATCCTGAGTTCTCATCCTTAATAATTGGCTCCAAAGTCTTCCCAACCACTGAATTCAAACTAACTGGTGTTTAGTTTCCTTTTCCTGCCTTTCTCCCTTCTTGAAGAGTGGAGTGACATTTGCAATTTTCCAGTCTTCCGGAACCATTCCAGAATCTAGTGATTCTTGAAATATCATTACTGATGCGTGCACAAACTCTTCAGCCACCTCATTCAGAACTCCAGGGTGTACACCATCTGGCCCAGATGACTTATCTACCTTAAGACCTTTCAGATTCCCAAGAACTTTCACTCCAGTAATGGTAACTTCACACACTTCATGACCCCTGACACCTGGAACTGTCACCACAATGCTATTGTCTTCCACCATGAAAACTGATGCAAAATACTTATTCAGGTCATCTTCCATTTCCTTGTCCCCCAGTACTACCTCTCCCATATCATTTACCAGTGGTCTGATATCCATTCTCTCCTCTCTTTTACACTTTATCTATTTGGAGAAAATTTTGGTATCCTCTTTAATATTATTGGCTAGCTTACTTTTGTAATCCATCTTTACCTTCTTGATATTTTTAGTGGCTTCTATTGGTATTTAAAAACTAACCATGAAAATGTTTCTCTATTATTTGCCCTCTCTCTGGTTTTTATGAATTCTCTTGTTATTTATGGTTCTGTCATCTTGCCTTTAGAACACTTCTTCCTCTTTGGAATGTTTATATCCTGTGCCTTCTAAATTGCTTCCAAAAATTCCAGCCAATGCTGATCTGCCTTCATCCCTGCCAGTGTTATTTTCCAATCAGTTCTGGCCAACTCCTCTGTCATACCTCTGTAATCCCCTTTCTTCCATTGTAATACTGATATATTTGACATTAGCTTCCCCCCAAATTACAGTGTGAATTTGATCATATTGTGATCAGTTTCCCCTGAGGGTTTTTTTACTTTAAGCACTCTAATCAATTACAGTTAATTGCACTACACCTAACCTACAATAGCTGATCCCTTGGTCAGCTCAGCCATGAGCTGCTCTTAAAATCCACCACGTAGGTACTCTAGAAATTTTTCTCCTGAAATCCAGCACCAACCTAATTTTCCCAATCTACATGCATATAGAAATTCTGCATGATTATTGTAACATTGCCCTTTTGGCTTGATTTTTTACCTCATGTTGTAATTTGTAGACCCCATCCTTACTATTGTTTGGGGGCCTGTATACATCTCCCATCATGGTCTTTTTTACCTTTAGCTCTATCCAAAATGATTCAACACCTTCCAGCCTGATGTCACCTCTTTCTAATTATTCAAATTAATTTTTTTGTCAACAGACCAGTGCCACCCTCTGACTTCCTGCCTGTCCTTTCGATACAATGTGTGTCCATGGACACTAAGCTCCCAGCTGTTACCTTCTTTCAGCCATGATCCAGTGATACCAGCAACATCATATTCGCCTATCTGAAAATGAGCTATAAGTTCAGCTACTTTATTCCATATACTGCCCACTTTCAAATATAACACCTTCAGACCTCTATTCACTCTTTTTGAATTTGTCCATCTTTTACATTGCAACTCATCCTGATGACTATCAACAGCCTCTCCTCGTTACATATTACCTCTGTTTGTAAACCAGCTGTCTTATCTTCAGCACTTTTACCTGTTTTTCCTTTGATACTTCTTGCATTGAAATATAGGTAGCTCAGGACACTAGTCACACTATGCTCAATCTTTTGAGTTCCAACTTTGTTTGAGGTCTTACACCAACTCTTTAGCCACATATTAAACTGTATAATCTTTCTAGTTCTGGCTTCACTAGCACGTGGCACAAGTGACAATCCTGAGATAACAACCTTGGATGTCCCACTCTTGAACTTAGCTCCTAACACCCTAAACTCCCTATGCAGAACCTCATCACTCATCCTACCCATGTCATTGGTACCTACATGGACCACGACTTTTGGCTGTTCACCCTCCCACGTAAGAATGCTGAGAAATCGATCTGAGATATACTGGACCCTGACACCCAGGAAGCAACATGCCATCCAGGAATCTTGTTCTTGTTGACAGAACCTCCTATTCATTGCTCTAACAAACCCACTACACCACAACGAACTGCTTCTCCATCCACCTTTCCCTTCTGAGTCACAGAGCCAGACTCAGTGCCAGAGACTCAAACACTGAGACTTTCCTCTGTTAGGTCAACCCCCAAGAAATTTCCAAAGTGATATTGTGGGGGTTGGCTACAGGAATGCACTGCACTGGCTCCTTAATCCCTTTCCCCTTCCTGACTGTCACCAGAAGAGGAGAATTCCAATATCCTGCCCAGCATCTCTACTATCCTAGTGAAGCAGATATAAAAAAGAGAAGGGAAAAATGCTTAACATAGAGCTTTCCTTTTCTTTGATTTCTCTGACTGAAGCCTCGAAGATCTAAAGCCTTAAGATCACTACTCTGACTCTGTCCACTCAGATAATGGCTGCTGTGCTTGTCCCTGCCTTCTTTTAATTTGTTCTTGCTAATCAATCCTAAATGCTGACTGGTCACTAGTCAAAGCTCTTTATCGCTGTAGTGACCCGTTGTTGCCTTCTCTACTCGGGCAGTGGACCTGAGTGAACTCCCCTCCTCTCAGAACTTTGGATTGGTCACTATTCAAAGCTCTTTTTTGCTGTAGTGACCTGCTGTTACCTTTTCTATTTGGACAAGAAATGCAAGAGAACGCTGAGGAAATAAATCAAGAGTGCTAAAAAAAAGGCATGAGGTTGCCCTAGCAGAGAAGATAAAGGAGTTTCTACAGATATGTTGAACAAAGGGATTGCAAGGAACATATTTGCCCCTCTGGATGATCAGAATGCTAATCTAAGTTTGGAGCAAAAGAGATGGGGGAGATCCTAAATGGATTTTTTGAATATGTATTTACTTGGGAGGTGGGCACAGAGTTTACAGGAGAGGCAAAGTAGCAGTGAGGTCATGAACCCCATACAGATTACACAGGAGAAGGTATTTGCTGTCTTGAGGCAAATTAGGGTGGAAAGGTTTCTGAGAAATTGTTCCCTTGGACACTGTAAGAGGCAAGCACAAAAATTTCTGGGCCTCTAGCAGAGATAGAGATAGAATCATCCTTCGTGATAGATGATGATTGATAAATCAGAAGATTGGAGGATAGTTAATGTTGTTCAATTGATTAAGAAAGGCTCTAATATAAACCAAGAAATTATGGGCCAATGAGCCTGACTTCAGTAGTGGGAAAGTTATTGGAAGGAATTGTAATGAACTGGTGATATGAGTATTTGGATAGACATGGACTAATTAAGGGTCCTCAACAAGGCTTTGTGCATGGTAAGTAGTGTCTTACAGAATTTTTCAACAAAGTTTCCGGGATTGTTGATAAATGCAAAGCAGTGGATGTTGTCTTTATGGACTTCTGCAGGGCCATTGACAAGGTTCCGCATGGAAGATTGGTCAAGAAGGTTCAGTCACATGCCATTCAAGATGAGATCGGAGAAGCCAGGGAGCGGTAGTAAATGGTTGTCTCACAGACTGGAGACCTGTGACTATAGGAATGCTGCAGGGATCATAGAACATAGAACATAACATAGAATAGTACAGCACGGTGGGCCTTTTGTGGGCCCTTTGGCCCACATGTTGGCCCAACCCTCAAACTCTGCCTCCCATATAACCCCCCCACCTTAAACTCCTCCATATACCTGTCTAGTAGTCTCTTAAACTTCACCAGTGTATCTGCCGCCACCACCGACTCAGGCAGTGCATTCCATGCACCAACTACTCTCTGAGAGAAAAACCTTCCTCTAATATCCCCCTTGAATTTCCCTCCCCTTACCTTAAAGCCATGTCCTCTTGTACTGAGCAGTGGTGCCCTGGGGAAGGGGTGCTAGTCCACTCTGTCTATTCCTCTTAATATCTTGTACACCTCTATCATGTCTCCTCTCATTCTCCTTCTGTCCAGAGAGTAAAGCCCTAGCTCCCTTAATCCCTGATCATAATCCATACTCTCTAAACCAGGCAGCATCCTGGTAAATCTCCTCTGTACCCTTTCCAATGCTTCCACATCCTTCCTATACTGAGGCAACCAGAACTGGACACAGTACTCCAAGTGTGGCCTAACTAGAGTTTGATAGAGCTGCATCATTACATCGCATCTGTTAAACTCTATCCTCCGACTTATGAAAGCTAACACCCCATAAGCCTTCTTAACTACCCTATCTACCTGTGAGGCAACTTTCAGGGATCTGTGGACATGTACCCCTAGATCCCTCTGCTCCTCCACACTACCAAGTATCCTGCCATTTACTTTGTACTCTGCCTTGGAGTTTGTCCTTCCAAAGTGTACCACCTCACACTTCTCCATGTTGAACTCCATCTGACACTTCTCAGCCCACTTCTGCATCTTATCAATGTCTCTCTGCAACCTTTGACAATCCTCTACAACATCTACAACACCACCAACCTTTGTGTCGTCTGCAAACTTGCCAACCCACCCTTCTACCCTCATCAGTGCTGGGCCTGTTATTGATGTCATCCATATCAATGATCTGGATGATAATGTGGTTAAATGAATCAGCAAATCTGCAGATGACACCAGGAATGGAGGTGTAGTGGACAGCAAGGTAGCCTATCAAAACTTACAGTGAGATGTGAACCAACTGGAGAAATCTGCTGAAAAATAGCAGATGGAATTTAATGTTGACAAGTGTGACGTGTGGCACTTTGGGAGGACCAACCAGGGTAGATCTTACACAGTGAGCAGTAGGGCTCTGAGGAGTGTGGCAGAGCAAAGTGATCTGGTATACAGGTTCATAATTCATTGCAAGAGGCATCACAACTAGATAGGATCATTAAGAAAGTTTTTGGCACATTGACCTTGGAAGATCAAAATATTGAATACAAGTGTTGGGATGTTTGTTGAAGTTTTGTAAGATGTTGGTGGGGCCTAATTTGGAGCATTGTGTACAGTTTTGGCCAAATCCCTACAGGAAAGATGTAAATAGGATTGAAAGGGTACTGAGAAAATCTTCAAGGATGTTGCTGGGAGAAGATGGCCTGAGTTATAAGGAAAGATTGAATAGGTTAGAAATTTATTCCCTAATATGTAGAAGATTAAAGTGAGATTTGACAGAGCTATGCAAAATTATGAGGGGTATAGATAGGGTAAATGCAAGCAGACTTTTTCTAGTGAGGTTGGCTAAGACTACAGCTAGAAATCATGAGATAAGTGTGAAAGGTAAAATATTTAAGGGTAGCATGAAGGGAATCTTCTTCCCTCAGAGTTTGGTGATAGTGTGGAATGAGTTTCTTGTGCAAGTAGTGGATACAATTTCTATTTCAATGTTTAAGAGTAGTTTGGATAGGTACATGGATGGCTATGATTCGGGTGGAGGTCAATGGAACTAGGTAGTTTAAGTGGATCAGCATGGACAGAAGGGGCTGAAGGGCCTGTTTCTGTGCTGTAATTTTCTATGACTCTTAGATTCTTAAAAAACACATTGAAAACTCATAGTATTTGTATTTTGTTAAAGACTTCAAATAACAAACTATTTCTATAATAGAAAGGATTTCCAAACACAAGTTAAATTTTTATAATGTTAACAAGACATACTAATGATATAGATTAGTGGTTGCCAACCCGTCAATCGCGATCGACTGGTCAATCTTTGAGACTTTCCCAGTAGGTCCCGTAAAATAATGAAAAATAAATACACAAATACTGTTGAGAGATTGTTTCCAGGTTGCGTGGTTTTAGTTCCGTTCTTTCTGCCCAGTGCGCATGTGTATAGCTCCCCTTCACTACACAGTGTACTTCAGTGGTCCCCAACCACCGAGCCACGAGGAAACGAAATGAGTCAGCTGCACCTTTCCTCATTCCCTGTCATGCTCACGGTTGAACTTGAACCCACCCGAGGTCATCAGTCGCCTAAATGCGGTATTACCCTCGCTTCAGGGGTCACCGGTTGGCCTCGAGTAACCGGCCGCCTCACATGGCTGGCAGTAAGTGCCATTGCTACCGGCCTGGCGTGCGGACAGACGGGCACCACCTCTAAACCTGTTTAGCATATCGAATGTTCGAGGGGAACCCTGTGCTATGTTACGTACTAGTGACATGACAGTGGTACCCTTGTCACGTGACTGGGGTTGAAGCTATACTGGACTTGAGGTAATGGTCTTGTGATGGTGGAGTGACGTCATTTTCCCACCAGTAGAGATCATGTGACAGTTTTTTTTTACAGGTTATAAAAGGAAGACCCCACCCTGTGAGGAGGGGCAGTTCATGGCTGGATTCGCCATGTTGACTTCATGCCGCTGCGTGATTTAATGTGATGACGCAGTTTAGTTGAAGGATGAAGTTTTTATCTGATGCCTAAAGTTTAAAATGTCATCGCCAGCAGTTTCTTTACAATACTGCTAGTTGAGGATCAGTGGAGAGTGAAGATCGGAGTTCGGGAGTTAAAGATCGAGGAGAATCTATTTCGATGGTGAAACGGGTTCGACCTTATTTAATCCTTATTCAGAAGAAATTCATTGACTGTTCTCGTGTTAATCTCTGCGGGATAGCAGAAGATTGAGGACAGTGTGATAAAGGAAAGGTCAGTGCCTTTAAGCCATTTTGTTTCGTTTCATAAATTCTTCGTAGGAAAAGTTCGACATCGGGGATCGAAGCAAAGCGACGTGAAAGAGAATTTAAATCATCTTAAAATTCTCTCCCTTAAATGGACCGTGAGCATTTCGAACTTTTGGCAATACTACTTTAAAGAACTGTTTTTGCAACATCACTTTAAGAACTGTTCAAGCTGCCGCACAGCAGCTGATTTACGGTTACGTTAGTGTTTGTTTACTTTTAGGGGGTTTGTTTTCAGTGTTTAATAAAAGTGTTATTTGTTATATAAACCCTTGCCTAACTCGTATATTTATTGTTGCCTGAATACGTAACAGCTAAAATATTCACGGACCTCATTTGGGCTTAAGGTTTCGTTATTAGAGCAACTACCTCTCTGTGATCTACTGAAAGTTATCCCACCAGCCGGACTTCTGTCGGCTGATAGATCCTACAAGGGGTGGGGGGCACACTGTTCTGTTCCTCGCTTGGTTGCTCTCTCTCTCCAGACTGCGCCCGCCACGGCCCCGGCACGGGGACATCCGGCCCTGACCTTGTCCTCTCATCCTCCCACAACTAGCTGCACCTGGCCAATGTGTCTGGTGGCGGGCGGGTGAAGGCTGTCTAATGAGGCAATGGAGCCCTCAAAA